>NC_079507.1:68203822-68439057 GCF_030052815.1 Hevea brasiliensis | reverse complement strand
GTTGGGGTGTTGGTTTGATATACAATCTTAAGCGTTTTTTGTGGGTATACAGATTTTGTGTGGATTGTGTCAGTCTATAGGGTGGCCTTGTGTGGTGGCAGTAGTTGGGAATTGTTTTGGGAAAGCAAAGAGAGGGTTGATGATGGGGGTTTGGAATTCACATACTTCAGTAGGAAACATTATGGGGTCGGTTGTGGCTTCTGGTGTTTTGGATTTTGGGTGGGCTTGGTCATTTGAGGTGCCTGGGATTTGTGTGATTTTAGTTGGGGTTTTGGTGCTTTTGTTTCTTGTTGTTAGTCCTGAAGATATTGGATTTGAGCCTCCAGGGATAGAGATTGAGATGGCTGTGGAGGTGGAAGGAGCGGATAACCTAGAGAAAGAGGAATCAGAAAAAAGCAGGGCTTCTTGGGATGGAAAATTCAGATTCTTTGGCTGCCATTGGATTTTTGGCAGCTTGGAGACTACCTGGAGTGGCTCCATTTGCTTTCTGCCTCTTCTTTTCGAAGCTTCTGGCTTATTCTTTTTTATATTGGTTGCCCTTGTACATTAGGCACACTGGTAAATGCTTTTACTTCTACTTGTGTACGAATCTTTGTTGAGCAATTGATATAGGTTCATGATACTGGTGTTTGCATGATTTTATACAAGTCTGAATGGGAGGAAATTGATGTTATTGTCACAAAAGATATTGGGAATTTGAAACCTTTTATTTTGTGAACTCTTTAAAAATGATTTTAGACCAATTCTTGTGGCAACGACTTGTCCTTTCTTTAGCATGTCCATTTAGATAATGCGTTTTGTATCTTGACTTTGTGGTTAAGGCTTAAGCATATTTTTCATACTTGCTTAAAGTTCCTGATTTCAGATGTTAGATATTAATTATTAATTACAAGTTTGTGTTGGAATTATAGCTATTGCAGGTGTGCATTTGTCACACAAAACTGCTGGAATGCTCTCTACAGTATTTGACATTGGAGGAGTCTTCGGAGGAATTTCAGCTGGATACATATCTGATATGATTGAGGCTCGTGCAGTTACTTCAATTGTATTCTTGCTGCTATCAATTCCAGCCTTTATTTTGTACCGGGTTTATGGGAGCCTGTCTATGATAATGAACGTTGCGTTGATGCTTCTTTCTGGTTTTCTTGTGAATGGCCCTTACTTATTAATCACTACGGCTGTAGCAGCTGATCTTGGCACACAGGATTTGATCAGAGGAAATTCCCATGCCTTGGCTACTGTCACTGCAATTATAGATGGTACTGGTTCTGTTGGAGCAGCTATTGGCCCACTTTTGGCTGGGTATATTTCCACGAGAGGATGGAACAGTGTTTTTCTAATGCTTATTGTTTCAATTTTCTTTGCAAGTTTATTACTGTTTCGTGTTGCAAAAGCTGAAATTTTCGAATAGCACATTTGCACATTGATTATGTATTTTTGTTTTTGTTTTTGTTTTTTAATCATTAGAGAACTTGTGTACATAGGAAAAGTGCATTGATGAAGATGCATTTGTAGTGATTAGGGAACTTATTCTTTACTCATTATTTGTACACGTACAGGAGCTAATTCATTAAAGATTTTTCACATCTTTTTCTCCTGTTTCCTGCAAATACATTGAAAACATACAGAAACAGCATTACAATTGATCAAACGCGAGCTTTGAAAATCCTAAATCTTTATTATCATCTTGTTAGACTTGTATGATCGTTTGCTACTCGAGTAAAGCAAATATTGTGGGCCATATAAATTTTTGTCGTTTTGCCTTGCGATGCCAAATATCAACGACTATTGTGTTTTTCTTTTTCTTTCTTCTTTTTTTTTTTTCAATACATTGTGAGCCGTCATCTGTCTCATCTTGATTCCATTTAGATCCCCAAGGCCCTTTAGATGAAAGGGTCCAGCTAAATCAATCCACCCCAAGCTCCAAAAGAAAAGGTATGTCCAGAACCCAAAACAAAAGAAAAGCTAAGTGGAACTGACACAAAGACCCAACGCGGACAACGAGAAGGCGGCCTCAGCCGAATGCAGCAGTACTGTGCCAATGAACCTGTTGCTCGGAAAGATTTCGCCGTTAAGACATTGTCCGCGAATTACGTTGTATTCTTTTTTGTTTTGTTTTAGCTTTCTAAGCATGTAAGTAGCATCTGCCGCAATTGAATATCAACGTACTGGCCTTCTTGAGGGGAAAAGATATGCAAGCAGAAAGGGCAATTGATAAATTGTTCCACTCCATGGAAATGCTTACACTATGTTTGAAAAGTGTAATTTTTTAAAGTAAGGTATGGAGTATAGTCTTTCAGATGGGTAATCTTGAAACATTTTCTGTATAGTTTTTATATATGAGAATCATAATTTCTGCCAAAAATTACTCCCTAAATATTAAGAGCTGAGAAACTTAGCTTGATTATGACCTCGAACTATATCAGCTAATTGATGACATTTTAATCTAAATTAAAGCTGTCACGTATGCATGCTTGAATTAATGTTGCATACATATATCAGACGTCGTTTCTCTATTTACAACTAAAAATTTATACTAGCAGAGTTAGCACAAGTATTTCCATCCCTTAGAGGTCAGCACAAGTATTTCCATCGTCAGAGCCTCCAGCAGAAGCAACCCCGAGTCCGGTTAAGAGGGGTCATGCCTCTCCCCTTGGATGTGTTTATGGCCTCCAACGTTGACACTACCTCCTCCATCTCTGGTCTCTTGTTAGGGTCTGCATCCCAACATCTTTTCATCAATTTTTCTAGAGAGCTTGGACAACATTTGGGAATCTCTGGCCTCAGATTCTGCAGTTAAGAAAAAAAAATCACAAATTGTCAACTCCGACGAATCTCGGAGAAGTTCTAAAATTATGCTTCAAGCAATGACTAGTGAAAGGGGACAAAAAACTACGTACTCGATAAACCACTGCAGAAGTTAGTTCATAGAAGCTTAGATTTGGATACAGCATGTCACAACAATACATCTCCCATAAGCAAATTCCGAAGCTGTAGACGTCGCATTTCCTGTTGTATGGTTTATTGTCGAAGACCTGCAATCATATCAGCAAAATCAACATTTGTTACTCTTTCTACAATTCACAAGGGTAGAACGGATTTGAAATCATGATAAGAAAATTATGCTTCGCAATAAAGTGATGTATGTTTGGTTTATAGTATTAATACCTCCGGTGCCATGTAACCAAGTGAGCCGGTATAACCTGTCATTTCATTAGGATTCAAAGCTTCAAGTCTAGCAACTCCGAAATCAGTTATCTTCAGTGCTTGATTCTTGTCAAGAAGCAAATTTTCTGTCTTCACATCTCTGTGCACAATATTCTTGGAATGAAGGTAGCTCAACCTGCCAGGAAGGAAAAAAGCAGAATTAAGTACCATATCTTGAAGTGCAATTAATTAAGTAACTAATGACGAACGTCATAATGGTGGAGAATTTGGGGAAAAAAATAAAAGAATCATAATATGGTGGAGAAATCTAACCCTCTTGCAAGATCTAAAGATAGTTGCATGAATTTCTCGAAAGGCAGCTTTCTTTTCCGGTTCTTTACAAGGTAGGATTTCAGAGTACCCCCAGGTTGATAATCAGTGACGAGACAGCACAAATTGACTGGCATGCCAATTTGACCACTGTGGTTTTGGAATTTTATTTCTGATGTACCCAGTACAGCACCTATGAACTGCGTAAACAGGAAAAAAAAGGGTCCGGAATTTGTCACAAACTATATGCATAAGGAATCTGAATCGGAAAATTAATTAGTTTCGAAAAATGAAATAAAAATAATTGATTACCTGTGAAACATTGGGATGAGTCAGGTTATGCCAAACAGAAACCTCTTGCCGAAATGCTATCCGAAGTGAAGAAATTTGAGCTTTCGTCTTTTGATCTTCACCCCAGTCAAACACTTTAACTGAAAGAAAACCCTAATATAAAGTAAAACGAAAACGAAGACAAAAACAAAAGCGAAACCAAAACCAAATTGACCAAGATTATTAATTATTAACAGAGGAGAATCCCAGTTTTTGTACTAATTAGAAAGCCAAAAAGAGAGTAAAAAGTTGAAAAACCATATTAAATCTTGGGGCATAATAATATTTAAGGTATGGTTGATCTTGCGTAAAAAGAAAGCATGCATATAGCTAACCTGCAACATCTCGGCCATCATAATCCCCTCGGTGAACAGAGGCAAAACTCCCCCGAGCTATAAAATTCTTAATAGTTAGTTTATGAGGATCAATTTCCCATTCTTCTTTGACGCAACCTTTATCATTGTTTGCCTCGTCACCTTTCTCCTTCTGCATGCTGAGTCGTCCGAAGTTGACATCCAAGCCCTTAAAAGCAATTTTGTTTGCCCTACCTAGACTTCTGCTCCTTTCCTTCATCTCCATCTCTCTCTGTCTCTTTCAGGCTTTCTGCAAGAATCAATGAATCAAGTTTCTGTTAGGAGGGAGCGAATTTTTGAATATTTATAGCAAGTGATGGTATGTAACTTGTATGTGGATTAGGTTTCCTAATTCCTTGGGGTTTAAGGTTACTCACGTGTCTTTCTGTAATTGGGAGAGCGGCGTCAAACTTGTATGAGAAATTATACGGTGATACATAATCCTTTCTCCAACTTTTATATCAGGAGACACCAAGATAGCAGTATCCCATCTCTGGTAAAAATTTTAAAATAAAATTAATATTAATCATAGGGATAATTATATAATATATGGGAAGCATAGATTTTTTTTTTTTTTCTCTTAGACACAATTTTTTTTTTTATTTTTTTCTTCTTTTCATATAGTGATATGATTTTATATAGAAAGGATATATATTTTAGGATCATATAATAATTTATCCAAGATGAATCTTATCATAATTAGTAATTAAAGTGTATCCATTATACTATGATAAGTCTGAGCTATTTATTTATTTATTTATTTGATTTTTATTTAAAATTTATTTTAAATATTAATTTTTTATTATAAAATTAAAAGTTTTTTTATTATATTTTTATTATTTTGATAGAATATTAATTCTTGACAAGCAGGGTAGAAATGGGTTTTATCTCTAAACATCAACCCATAATTTCTTTCAATTAATTGAGCTACAATGAGTAAATTTTCATCAATATCAAGTACTCTAACCACATCTAAGCCTAAAAAAGTCTGTACAGTCACGACATATCAACAAGGATGGCAATGGTAGAATTTTTGTGGATACATTTCAATTAAATTTTAATACGATAAGTTTGAATAATATATAATTAATTTTAAAATAAATTTAAATTTTAAAAATAATATTTATAATAAATTTAAACTTTACATGATAATTATTTATTATTTAAATTTATTTATATAAATATTTAATTAAACATAAAATATATATTTTTCATAATAATATTTATAAATTTTTATATTTTATGTTCTAAATAAAATAAAATTTAAATATTTTATAAAATTATTAAATTTTAAATATAATTTATTAATAAAAAATAATTTTATATAAAATGTTAATTAAAATATATTAAATTAAATAAATTTTAATATTTATTGAGTAATAATAATTAAATTTAAAATTAATTTAAATAATTAAAAATAAATTTTAATTAAATTTAAAATATATTTAAACTTTAATAATAATAATAATAATAATAATAATAATAATAATAATAGGATTCAAATTTAGATACCATAATTTTCACGGGTCCTCTACATATTTTCATCCTATCAAGAAGCTCTCCATGTCATATTCTGACTTTGGAATAAAAATATGAACTTTTTCTTCAAAAGCATTCCTTCTTTGTTCTATTGCTTGCGGAGAATTCACAGGCTCTGCTATGGAATCTTGACTATTATTTTTCAAAGTTAAACCATTCTTCAACTCGAATCGATTATATGCATTCAGAACCGGCTGGATCGTACTCATACATACCCGACCTTTTGCGATTCCCACCTTGCCAACTCTTTAAGCAGCCAAAAAGCACTCTTTTAATCATTCCAATTTTAGTGCCAAAATAGCACTGAAATTAGCTCATCCAATTTTTGGTACATCTCAATCGTTTTTTCAAACTGAAATTTTGTGTTTTGATTGAGCTTCACTGATGGCAATTGCATGCGAGTCCTCAATTCTGGGGCGCTCCCTGTTCGTTTCTGGAACAAAATCCTCTCGTCTTTTCCATTACAATCGATTTTCAAAGATAACAGCGAAGGTTTCTCAAAATAACTATCTTTTCTTATTTCGTATCTCATCAAATTTTGCCAATTCGTACGGTTTAAGACCACCTAGATTCGTCGTTTCTGATGGTATAGCTCATTCAAAATCAAGAAACAAAGTTAATGCTGATCTGGGTATTAAAGAAAATGCGGCAAAGGGTGTGAATTTGGAGTTAATAAGATTTTGGTCAAACGCGGGCTCGTTTTGGGTGCAATGGTGTGTGGGGTTTTGGTGTTTGGGTGCAAAAGACTGTTTGCTGTTGAACGTGTGTTGAATGCTGGGTATGGTGTTATTGGTCAAAGCATATTGTTATGGAGGAATGCGTGGCCTAAGCTTTCTCTGCTTCTTAAGGTTTTCAAAGAGCAAAGTTTGGTATTGGCTGTTCTTCTTGGTTTATCAGCATTTTTTTCTATGGCTGAGACTTCCATAACTACGTTGTGGCCGTGGAAGGTATGAATTTCTAGCTCAAGATTGGATGGATTTTGCGTGTAGTGAATGTTTAACGAGCACTTACTTGTGATTATGATAAAAAAAAAAAAAAAAGAAAAGATTAAGACGCATTTGTGATGTTGAAAAGCTAAAAAGAAGAAATCAGAAGAAATTATTGTTTCTTGAGTTCGTGGTGCGTCATTGTGATATTGAGCTTATGCAATGTTTTGATTTACACAATGCAGCAGTAGTATTAATGGTACTTTTCTGAAGTCTGGGATTGTTCATTTTGACAAAGGAAGAAAATGGAGGGCAATGGAAATTTGCCATCTGTGACGTATAGTTGGTAAACAACAACGCTTTGCATTTTGCAATAAACTTATTGCAGCATGATGTATAGTTTGACTTGGTGTTATTTGATGAATTTATAATTTTATATTGAGTAAGGGATCAAGGTTTTTATAGTTTCTTTTAATATTAATCTTGACTTTGAAATTTGATTTGCCACAGAACATTATGTGCTGAACAGTGAACACAACATGAGGATTCATCAGATTCCAAGTGCAACACATAAAAATAAAAGAGTTGACAGCAGTTAAAATTTTATATGTAGCTTTATTTTTAATACAATAAATACAGAAACACTTGTTGAGATTTATATACATGTCTTTCAGCATACTATATTACCTTATGGTCTTATGTTTGATAAATTCAGCTGGTTCTGATGTTTGCATATGTTCCCTCTTTCTTTTCATATCAGTGATCATTATTCTTTTATTTAATTGTCCATCCAACATAAATCTATCAGGTCCATGAGCTGGCTGAAAAAGAGTCTGATGATGGTGTCTTCAAAATGCTCCGTAGTGATGTTACTCAGTTTCTGATAGCTATTCTTATTGGCACAACGTATTGCCCCTATCATTGATAGTATGGTTGATTCCAAGTTTTCTGCTTGAGTTCAAAAACTATTTTTATTTTAGTTTCTATTTCTGTGTTCAGTGTAGTCAATATTGGGGCAACTGCATTAGTCACAGATGCAGCCACAGCTATATTTGGTGAAGCTGGCGTTAGTGCAGCCACTGGCGTAATGACAGTATGTACAAATTTCCTTTGTGTGTGTGTGTGTGTGTTAATTCTTGCTGACTTAGGTAGAAATGCCAAGAATGAAAGAACTTTTTTGGTGTCTAAGCTGAGCCATGCGGGTCATTGTAACAAATAGGTCTGACATAATTGGTTAGCAGCTTTCTTGTCACAAACAGTCAAATGATGACAAATTGGAAACATATCTCTGTTTGATTGTTTATGAAGTTTTGTTTTCGTTTATGAGGAGACACATTAGAGATGAATGGGAAGGAATTTTAAAGTTCTTAAAGGAAGATCTGTTCTAGGTGAATATAGGACTTCACTATGTAGCAGGCTTACTTCTATGGACTTTGTGTTTGTGGCTCTTCTGAATGCTACTCTTTATTTATGATTATATAAGACTACACTAGAATGAAAATATGGTGATGAGGTCTTTGAAGGTCCTTAATTTAGAGTCACTATAAATGAGATATCAAGGAGCTTAGAGATGTGTGTGTCTAGCATATTCTTGAGTTCTTTGTCAGATGTGTGTGTCTAGCATATTCTTGAGTTCTTTGTCGCGCCCAAAGACATTTGTCTTATAGCAAAATTTTCTTTACGCTGTTATCTCTTTCTTTTTCATGAATCTACGTCGCAATATTACTCCTCACCGAGATGACTCCGAAAAGTATAGCTGTTCACAGTGCCACAGAGATTGCTAGGTTTGTGGTAAGTGCATGCACGTTAAGTACATTTGTTTGCTAATGTTACTAATGTATGCTAGAGTGTTTTTTTTTTTTTTTTTTGTAGATTTTCTGTGCCTTAGCCAAATATAATGCTACTTACTAATGTTGTTTGTAATGCCTTTAGGGCAGGCCAGTAGCATGGCTTTCCCTGGTGTTGTATCCCGTGGGAAGAGTTGTCACCTACCTGTCAATGGGAATTCTAAAGATACTTGGTATAAATGGAAGAAGGTTAATTAGTCCTAAACTTCTTGAATCTTTCTTGTAACTTGCTTCTTTGACGTGGAAGTTAGGTTTACTTGTTTTGTTTTTCTGGTTTTTTCAGAATACCTGTATTTATTTTCTGAATTATGGCTTTCTATTTCAGGGACCTCTGCTTTCTGAATTTTTGTGGAAGAACATTAGACATAGAGGATATTCTTCTATAGCATATGCAGAAGTTTTATGGTTGAAATTATTGTTGCGTACTTGTTTGGCCGTTTATAAATTTATATGCTCTTGATTCCTTAAGAAATTAAAATAGCAATAGCATTTTACAATTGTGATTCAAAACAATACTATAAATTTGGAATTTTCCATCCTTTTTCCTTATTTTGCTTCTTTGTCTTTTTCCTATTCATTTTTCGTACATGGATCTACTGCTGGCATTTGTGCCAATAGAATGTTCTGATCATCGTTTCATTTATGCTCTCTGAACTAGTATTTCCTTATTTCTTCACATTTTTTTTTGCTAGTCAACCATATGTTACTGAAGATGAGTTGAAGTTGATGTTGCGAGGGGCAGAACTGAGTGGGGCAATAAAGGAGGAAGAACAAGTAATATAATATTCTAGCTATGGTTTTCTGGAAGCGCTTATCTTTTTTTCCTTAAAAAATTGTAGTGATTTGAAGCATTTTCTGCATGTTATTAGTAGACCTTCGTCTTTTCTGCATCTATATTCTATTTCTGACACAAAATATTTTCTCCAATATTTAAAGAACAGTCAAAGAGTCAAAGTATGTGTATTTGTGTGTTTATCGAGAGAAGGAGAAACAGAGAAGGATTAATTTGTTATGATACCAAGCAATAGGCATGAAAGATTAATAACTGCTATCTGCAGATAACTTTTGGATATAGTGGGAAATAATGAAAAATCTACAAGTTAACATTATCAGTCCCCCTGTGAGAGAAAAGAGGGGTGGGGGGGAGGGGGAGATTATTAATTTGTTATGAGGAACTTGTGCTAAGGCACAATAATAACAGATAGTCAGATATCAACAAATAACTTTTTGGATACAATGAGAAATAATGGCAAATGCACAAGTTAACTATCAGTCCATTTCTTTATTTGTTTATTTAATTTATTTATTTTTTGGTAGTGAGAGAGAGAGGGGGAAATTACTAATTTGTTATGAGGAACTTGTGTCCAGGTATGAAAGAATAATAACTGGTATCTACAAATAACCTTTTGGCATAGTGGAAATCATGAAAAATATATAATGTTGACAGTATCATTACCTTTGTTTGCCAGTGAACTTTAATAAAGTAAAGTTACCCTGAGATAAGCAGAAGCAAGCTACGTCAATTGAAAGATTATCTCAGACATGAAGTTTTCTCTATTTCATTGATGGTTCCCAATGTTGAGCTTTCCATCTAAAGTCACCAAGACTTTACATTTTGTTAAGTCTGTAATCTTGATAGGCTTGCCTTTGTATATAATTACATTCTCTGAGACTCTTTAAAATATGGGAAGTGTTTTTCTATTCTATATATTTTGGTTAAGGTTCTGTAATGTCTCATATTCTATGACAGGATATGATTGAGAATGTGCTAGGGATCAAGGATACACATGTTAGAGAGGTAATGACACCTCTTGTTGATGTAGTTGCAATTGATGCCAGTGCAACTCTTGTTGATTTTCATGAGTTGTGGGTGACCCATCAATATTCGAGCCTTGAGGTAAATTAATCTACAGTAATTCATGCCAAGCTTTCTTTTTTACCAACTTGCTTAGAGTTTTGTGGTCCATTTTTATAGGGTTCCTGTTTTTGAGCAGCGGGTGGACAATATTGTGGGTATTGCATATGCAATGGATCTGCTAGATTGTGTTCAGAAGGTCAGGAAATTTCTACTCCTTTTCCTCCCTGTTTGAAATCACTATCACTTTGTTTATTGATTGTATTCAACAATCTCAAAGTGTGCAGAATTATAATCTGTTTAATTTTGAAGGATGAGCTCCTAGAAAGTACAATTGTACGAGACATGGCTCACAAACCAGCATTCTTTGTGCCTGGTAATCCTTTCATTCTGTAATCTGTAATTGATTTTTTTTTTTCTGAGTGGTATGCATTGTACAATGTTGTCTCTTATTTTTATTTTTTACTACGCTTGGACTTTAGACTTTTTTTGAAGGGTAGACTTTAGATTATTACCCATCCAATTAGGACAACATTTGGGTAGTTGTGCTGGTGCTGTCTATCTCACATAGCCCTATCTTGGTGGCTGGAAGATTGTCTGGTCTCAACAATATGTTGGTGACTCCAAAGTCAATAAAGCTTTTGTTATGCATTTGTTGCTTTAAGTTGCCTCATTTCTTGGTTTCATTTCTGCATGTTTTCTTTGATATTGGATGGGCGTTAACAAAGGAATGTGTGGAGGTCTTTATTTGATATTGTCAGATGTTATAAAAAATGAGATTGAAAATTTTAATTAAAATAATATCATGTGGTGTTGGACTAGCCAATTGAACTTTAACCATGTAAACATTCATTAAGGTCAGTTAGAGACTTATATGAGATGACATGGTGCTATAATGTGAATTTTCTTTCAAATTTAGATAATTCCTTTTACTGTTGTTGAATGAAATAAAAGCTATTATCTGCTTTATGGGGGCATCCTGAATTAAAAGACATGTCAGGAAACTGTCAAAGATGGACCTTATTTCTTGATAAAGTGCTTCAAGACATCTCTATAATTCCACTGAAAACTCTTGTTTTAAATTTTACGTGAATGATTTTTATTGATTTTGTTGGTTTTTTTCCTGCAAGCTATAGTGAATACAATTATTGTCCTTGCAGATTCAATGTCAGTCTGGAATCTTCTTAGAGAGTTCCGCATCACGAAGGTTCACATGGTTGTCGTTCTTGATGAATATGGTGCAACTATTGGAGTATGGACCAATCCTCCTGATTCAAACTGTATTAACCATTCGATGTTTGATCATGTAGAAGTTCATGGCTGAAATATAGCGTGTTGTTTGCTGTTTATACCTATTTTTAATAATTACTAGGTTCTGTACTTGATGATTTAAAAGTTTGCTTTTGGAGCATTCTTATTATTTTCAAAAGTAGAAATTATGATACTAATCATGGCAGATTTTTTTTTTTTAAATCTTTTTATGAAGAGATGCTATGGAAATTTGCTCCATGCTCGAAAACCAAATGAAGCAATATGGAATAAACATATTCATATTCAAATATCAAAATTTTCATTGCTTAGGAAATTATATAAAACACTAATTTTAGAGAATTTGATGATTTCATGGACATCCAAAAGCAGTAACCTTATTGGATGAAAAATATTACGTTATGAGGCCAAATGGACACCAAACAGGGGCATAAAAAGCTGCTAAATCTATTATCTATAGGCAATTGTTGATCACTAATCTGGTTGGTCTGCGTACCTGATTCTGGTGTAAAATGTTCAACACAGCAGTTTTAGGAGATGTAGGTTTAACATTGATGCAAAAAAGACAAGGCAAGATTTCCTTGTGGTTAAAAACTCAGCTGAACTTCAGAAATTTTATTATTATTAGTTTCTTTATGTTGAAGTTTAGATGAGTGCGTTGTCAGTAACTAATTATGCTCACGATGTATTTTATGCTCATGTTATCTAATATTTGTTCTCTCATTTCTGTTGACAAAGCAGATAGTAACCCTGTAAGATGTTGTTGAGGAGATTGTTGGTGAAATCTTCGATGAAAGTGATTCAAAAGTAAAGCTGAAAATATCATTTTATGCATTTTTAATAACCTCATGTGGTGTTGTGCATGTTTACTCTTTGATTATATTCTCATGGTTGTGCAGTTTTCTTTGGATTGTCAACTATTTTCTCCTCTTAATGATGGAATGCATAGTGAAGCTATTTTATATTTTCTGGTTAATAAGCTATAGGGAAAGAAAATCAAATGCAAGCTGCAGAGTTTAGTAGACAAGACGAGATGCTGTCTCTGCAAGAAGTCGTGCTAATCTTGATCTTTAGATGACATGTTGCAAGCTACAATCCTTGTTAAAGAATGTGTAATGGTTGTTTCTATATATGTATGTTCATATCAATTTAACCATTTGTTTATATTTTAGAAGATTTGTGTTGTACATTTATCCATTGTTTATAATTTTAGAATTTTTGTGTTGCCCAAAAAGAGTAAAATAGTAATTGTACATCTGTGGTTTTGACAAGACTTGGTAACTACTAACATGAACAACACCATATAAATCCTAATAGACTTCCTATAGATTTTTGTCAATGAACTCTAGATGATGTAACAGGAGGCATCAAGTACCTATGGAGGTTGTTATAGGGTGTTAAAGCTGTCTGGTTGTGAGAATGTAGCAAGTTTTTGTAGCTTTATCTGATACCAGTATTCGTACACATGTTTGATTTTATCGAGGATATCGTTTATTGGATCATAGGAGGAGATACAGAAGAAAACTGGCTACATTCTAATGCGAGCAGAGGAAATGTATGATGTTGATGCTAACACATCTATTGATCAACTCTCTGAAGACCTAAATATCAAAATGCCAGAGGTATGTAATATATTGTTAGTTTTCAGAATGAGCACTCCATGCCTGTGCTACTGAAGCACCTATATAGATGATAATTGTCTGGTATGTAGATCAGTGAACATGAATGCTGGATTATTCTGGCACCATGGGAGAAGCAGTCAGTTTCCCATAAATTGCCACATCATCTATTTTAGGCCCATGATTCTAAATGTGTATGATAAAATCTCTCTAGGTGATCTTCTTTCTGCCACTCATTTGTTCTCTTACCTACTTCGTCTAGGATTTTTCTAATATTTTTCATTTTTTTCTTTTTTTGATACTCAAAACAGCCGACCCCAAATTTTTGGGATAAAGGCTTAGTTAGTTGAGTTAGATACTCAAAACAACAGGATTAACCAGAATTGTAATAAGATGGTAATCTTCTGCTTGGAAAAAGAAAATAAGCTTTGCTTATGATGAGTTGACCGACTCTATTTTATACATTTTCAGCTCAACTAGAGATTTATCTCATTTAAACGGGATTGAGGATGATTATAAATTAATTCACTTATATGTAAAAAAATGATCTTTTTAGGATACAAGTAACATCAACCCTTTTCCTTCATTGCAAAAAAATATACTGCAAATATGCTGTTAGTGATTGGTTTATGAAATTAAAGAATGCATAAATGCTAGGGAATTTATCATCAGAATATCCTGGCCATTTATTTGGCAATTAAATTATATGGATTTGTCACTTCAATGATGCCAGGCTCATAATCTCTTTGGCGGACTGCATTCATCAGTGTACTGATGGTTAAAGAAATCTCTATATTCTAGTCATTCTTCTAAGCGTTCATATTTTCTTGTCCAGACAGTTACCTATGATTTGTTCTTGAGGAGAGATTATTTACCATTTTGTGAAATCAACTATTCATGCATATTGACCATTAAGTCTTAAATCTGCATTCTCTTTCTTCTCCATTTTACAGGCTCAGTATGAGACGGTATCAGGTTTTGTATGCGAGGCATTTGGATACATCCCAAGGACAGGCGAGAGCATCAAAGTGATCCTTGAGAAGGGAAATCAAGAAGAAGATGATGAGCAAACTGAAGGCAAGTCTGAGTGACAAGATCCCAATGAAAAGCATCATATATATAAACTTTAGGTATAGTTCTTTTCAGTTTTACTTTTCTGGAAGCTTCATTGCACAAATATACGGTCACATTGTTTGTATTTATATGTGCAGTATGATTTTTTTTTGTTTTCAAGTAAGCACAGAAAGTCAGCAACTTCTGCTTCTGTAGTTTTTTCCCTGAGCTGTTTCCATCTTTCTTCTTAAGACATAGGCCTGAATTGGCAGGCCAGGAAACTGGGCCTGGCCCATAATTTAAACAAGCTTGGTTATGAGTTCAGCTAGGCTATTGCTTCATGCTTATAAGTCTTGCAATGATATTTCAAACTGCTGTTGTGATCTTGGGTGAGTTGGATGGAATTAATAGTTGCTTAAATGACATTTTGTCTTACTATTTCAATGCAAGCTTGCTAGATAGAACCAATGGTAGAAGGCTGCAGTGCATTATAACATGACACTCTACTAACGCACAGACAGCAATTCAACTGTTTGCCTATTCATAGAAATGTTGGGCTGCTTCATTGAATCATAAGGGCTTATAGAAAGTTAGATCCTGAATAGAGGATAGAAGGGAGAAAAAGGATTCATTTAGCTAACTGTATTATTATAGTTGAGTTGAGTCAATATATAGTGATGTCAAGCCTTTTTTTGGACAAAAAATCATTGTTTCTGCATGTTAAATTGCTTTTTCGCATTTCACTAACATTTGGCATATCCCAGCAGATTGGTGAAGCATGCATTTATTCCACGTAAACTAGGGATATGGGAAATGTCTTAACGATATTAACAATAAATCATTTTTCTGGGGCCCAAATGTTACGTATTAGTTAATTTATTGACTTGTTGCTCATCTCTTTGGTCGATCTAACATATCATGGGATCTAACAAAGGTTTTATTGTGGTTAGCTGTTACAGCATGACAATCAGTGTTTGTGATAAATTGTCCTTGGTGCAGATATTAGCTGGAAATGCCAGAAAAGTCGGTGCTATTTGATTTGAACGGATAAACAATTATGATGTAATCTTGGAGGCCAAAGAAGTAACCCGCTTGGTTCCCAGAATCATGAAGAGGAAATGGAGAGGTGATGAAGATTCTGATGGTTACGAGTATGATGAGGATTCATTCCAAAATAGACCAGAGCATGGTCTTTCTGATTCCAATGTAATTGCTGAACATGAAGATGACAATGAAAGTCCTAGTAGACAGTAGTTACAACTCTCTCTCTCTCTCTCTCTCTCTCTCTCTCTAACAGCTCCATAAAAGCAGTGAAAGGACTTGGGAAACAGAACAATGGAACAAGAATACAGGAGATATTAACATTGTAAATTTTTTCACAGATGAAGCGAGGTATCAACGTCTGATTCATCAAAGTTATTTGCAATGTGCGTGACAGTATTTTTGGACCGTAAATTTGCCCAGTTTGCAGTCTCGTTGATTTGGAGATGTGTATGCTCGTTCTCTGTGTTAGGCTGGAGGTAGACAGGGCCTTGAAGTGGTTGCCCAGGTGAATGGGTTAATTCAGAGTGAAAAAAAGGCCTGGATGGCTCATATGCTTTGGCTGATTTGACTTGCTCTGCTTCAGAGAGAAGTCTTAAGAGTTGCCTCTGCTGCCTCATCTCCTTTGCTTTCTCTACCTGTCTAAACCTCTCCTGCAGAAGGGCAATGGAGGAATGCATGATGGTGGGATCACAGTTTTGCCTACCCATTGATGGAGAACTGGTTATCTGTTACGGGTGATAGGAGTGCACTCTGGTGAGTCCCTGGATTTCTGTATTGCTATATATAGGATGTATATATTTAATGCATTAATAATGAGCCCTCTATAGATTCTGGATGATGTAAAAGGAAAAGTGGAATCGGCAGCTGAGTTGCTAAGTCCAAGAAGGCAAGGTTGTGTGGCTAACCTAAGAAATCTGGGTTGGTGTATTGGAGAAGAGGCCAAAGGACCCCTCGAGGATAAGAGGGTAGGAAAGAAAATACAAATAAGAATGGAAGATAGTTTTTGGAATGGTTTTTAAAGAGGAATAAAAGGATAGGTGATGCTCTGTCGGCTTGTCTGCATGAGCTGCTATAGCTTTGGAGAAGATGTGCCTCATTTGGTGGGATGTTTTTATTATTTATAGCTTTGAACATTCTCTTTTCACCTTTGTGAAGTGCAATAAGAAAGTAGAAGTAAGGATGTGGAGACAGGACAAGTATTGCAACAGGGAATAACTTTTGATATTGATGTTCATTTTTCTTTTACTTTTTTGGATTGATTGAATCATTCCATAGGAAAGAGGGAAAGTGAAACCACTAAAGGGCTCTTCACCAAAGCATTTCTGATTTGTCATTGACTGGTTGGATGGTAGTGGCATGGAGGGAAAAAGAGTTGGAGATATTGGATACATGTGTGGCTGTTGTTGTTGGATCCTTGTGAATTCCAAATGACACCCACTATCTGTTACTCTCAGTTTGAACTTACCATTGGGCGCGTGCTTATAAAGTACCCTACCCTACCCTACATCTAGGAATGTCATCACCTTCCTGCTTCTTTGTACAAGGACATTGGTGAAGGTGGCCCTAGTTTCTTTTCTGTAAGATACGCCTTAAACAGACAGAATCCTCCATGTTATTAATCCCTAGGGTGTGAAGCACAGTGTTTTCTTTCTTTACCCTTTTCTTTTTTTTTTTTCTTTTTTTGCTCGCCAAGTATCAAATTTGTTCATTAAAAGATTAAGTTGAGGATGTGTCTTTTCAACTATTATGCCATTATTTCAATAGTAGTTAAGGATAATAAATTATTTAATTTTCATAAATCCAAACGAATTTAGTTGTGTAGATCGATTTTCTCAAAGCCCTTCAGAGGTTAGAAGCATTCAAACTCGATAGCAAACAAACGAGAAACAATGTAGATTGTCTTCATATATTATTCACCATGTAAAAATAAATATCTTTGCTTGATTGGCCTTATGGGTTAAAAGAAGAGGAGGAAAAGCAAGAGGACTTAAGAGTTGTCCATACTCTTATGGATTTTAGCAAGACCGTGATGGCGTAGCTGACCTTAATGCTTGTAGAAAGCACCATATGGAGGCAAATAGAAAGGATTTGAACACCCAAATCAAGAATGATAGAAAGGATTTTCAAACCAATCTTGTGAAGAATTTACCTTATGCTCCAGACGCGGAAGTTGGTAGGAAACTGCCAAATGAAGACCCACATCTCTCATGATATTAAAGAAGTACAGAAAAATGGCAACTGTTTTTCACGTGTCAAAGAAATATCTTCTGTTAAGGAGCGTGAGGCCTTTATATTTTTTTTTTTTTTAACTCAAGATATAATTTATTTATTAAATATATAAATAAATAAATTTTATACATTTATATTTTTAATTTATAATGGATTAAATTTAGAAAAGAAATTTTCATTAAAATAATTATCTTATAAATTGTAGTGCACAACTATTTTCTAAACTAATTTCAGATTTTTTTTTTCTAATCCTTAACAGATTGTTTGAATAAATAAAAAAGAGGGAAAGAAAATAAGAAAAAATAAAGTTAAAATAAAAAAGGATAGGAAAATTTTCAATAATTTTTTTTAGATATTTTATTTTTATTTTAAAGAGAAAATAAGAACACAAGAAATAAAAGTCTACAGTAATAGGGAGAGAAAAATTAATATATATATATATATATATTTATTTATTTATTTTCCTTCCCCTCCCATGACTTATCCAAACAAAGTGCAAGGCTAAGAATTTTTTTTCTTCTTTGAAATGGTTTGCTTCCTTCCCCTCCAATTTCACATTCGATAAATACGTTTTTAACACTAAACATGAACAAGGTCTAATTTTAAACTAAAATGGAAATTAAAATGATGGTTTTAATTTTAAAGGTTAGTGAATCAAAATCAAATTGAAGGGCTTTTTTAATCATGATTTTAGTTTAGTTTAATTTTGATTCAGTTTCAATTCTATTAAATCCAGTTTATTTGATTTAATTAAAGTCAACAATTAAATTTTTATATCTTTTATTTTTAAAAAGTAAATAATTTAATTTTTAATTAAGAATCATGCAAAATCAATTAAATTAATTCGATCCAGTTCACTACAATTTTGATTAAATTTAATTTGCTCACACTGTGCCCATGTCTACCTAACATCCTATGTCATGACTCAACCTATGTGCCAGACTGGCACTAGGACCTGGGCCGGCATAAAGCCCCCGAAACCCGTAGTAAGCCTTACTGTTTCAAAATTCATGACCAGGCCCACAATTTAGGCCCAACATGCATATAAAATAATTTAAATTAAATTATTATAATTTTATTTTAGGCCTACTTAACCCAATAATTATCAGAAACTCAAACTAGGGGAGCCTAGCTCAACCCTGTTATATAATTTACAAACTATTTAAAAATCATAAAAAAATTTCATTTATTAATACAAAAACTTAAATTCATACAGTTCCTAATAAGATTAATGCTACAGCTAGTATATGCGGAGTTCTAAATTATAAATTTAGATAATAATAATATAATTAAGTAATTATTGATAACCTGTGAAAAAAGAAGCATGTTATTCTGAAAAAGGTCTCCTCTTATAGCCTGGAAAAATAGGATGAATAGGAGTGAGCATTCGACTCAGAGAGTAAGATATCGATTTTAAGTATAATTTCTATAGCTATCTAAAACTAATGCATCATAAAGAGTGGAATGCAACACCTTCATAGTTTTCATACAAATCACATTATAAACAACAAAAAGTAATTTGGAGCACTTACATACCCATATAGTGTTCAAATAATATATATATATATATATATATATATATATATATATATATATATATATATATATATATATATGGGAGCTGATCCCCTATACAGCTCTCTTAAATCCAACCTCTGCCAGCGATTACATCTTAAGCCGGACTTTCTCTTAATAGACCAAATGCAGGGGTCAGCGAGATCATCTCGAGTCGTGCCTACCCCGACTTATCCATAAAGGATTGGGTCTCAGCGAGTCAAGCTCCAGCCGCGTCTACCCGTCCAGTCCATAACCAATATCACACACCACACACACGCAAACGCACGCACACTGCTCCAAATTACCATAAAAGAACATCCATAATATTTCATCACATAAAGATACAATATAAAATGTACCTAGTATTTAACTACATAAATATACATTTACAAGTGATGCATGGGTATGCCTGAACATATAATAATATTGAAATTATAAGTAAAATTAATATTTTACTCACAGTACACTAGAGACTACTGTAGAGGTTGGGTGAAGAAAGATGGTTGATCTTGATCACCTACATAATTTTATTGTAAATTTATTAGTGCTAATTCAAATAAAAATAAATTTAAAGAGACAAACACATCCTAATTTATGCCCAAAATTTGGCAGAGTTTTTCCTATACCTAGGACCTACCCAACTTGCAAAAAGATTCAAATAATATTCTAAACTCAACCCATATCTCATGATCATTATATGGCCCCTCCTGGGCCTTCTAAACCAGGCAATAATCACAACATCAAACAACTCAATTATAAGATTTCAAAACTAATATTTTTCAAAAACTATTCAAATTAACTTTAAAAATTCTATAAACTTGCTCTGCGGTCCTTAACAATATTATAAAGCTATTGCAAAAGGAATAATAATTTTCTGATCATTCACGAATATTTTATAAATTTTATTCTAACTTAGTACAAAGCAAAATTTGAGCGATGTAGAGTTTGCGTTTACCTATATCAAATCTGACATCTGGAACACATCCAGAACGTCTGAAAATACTAGGATTGACTATAATATCGACCATGTTCTGAGACGGGCCGTCGGACAGCCGGATCTGGCTGAAAATGCAGTCCCGGCGCTGGTGAGCTATCCTCGATCTGATTTCATCTAAATTAAGTCCAAGTTTTTTTAATAATTATCATAAAATTATTTTTAAATTTTGGAAATCGAAAAAGTTCGAAAATTTCACCAAGCGACCTGAACCGTCCAATTATCGTCTTTTTCAAACGATGTCCAATCGAAGCGGGATTAGTCCTATCTCAAAGATTTTGCCGTCCTGAGTCCATCAGTGATCTTGGATTTTTGATCCGACAGTCAGATTGCAAGGAAAATGGCCAGAAAGTCACTGCTATCACTTTCTCTCTCCTCTTTCTCTCTCTTCATTTCTCGCCGGAAACTTCATCATTCCGAGCGTGGATGGTCAAAAAATGGAGCTGGGTTTGTAGGGAGTTGATGGCAGTTTGGATTGCTGGCGTTGGTGGTCGGAATCTACCGGAAAACAGCTTGAATTTCTCTCCCTCTCTTTTCTTTTCCTTCCCTTTCTTCTCTCTCTCTCTCTTCCTTCTTGCTGCCTGTTGCCATGGCTTCCGCTGCCTGACGTCATATTGAGGTGGGAGAGTCCCACCGGTGCCTCGCTAGCTGGCCGAAAAACGAGTGGGAGAAAGTGAGAGGGAGGGAGTGATGCAGGAGAAGAGGAAGGGGGGATGCTACGTTTTTAATTTTCTGGGTTTTTTTTTTATCTTTTAATTATATAGCTGGTCCCTAAAGTTTCATAAGTTATTCACTTAGGTCCAAAATTTTAATTTTTTGAAATTTTAGCTTTCAATTTAAAATAATAATAATAATAATAATAATAATAATAATAATAATAATAATAATAATAATAATAAATGAAAAAAATGATACCCATTTAACAAAAATTACCATTGTGAAAATATTAATTTAAATCCTTGAATAAAATATCAATAGATTATCAGCTCAATAAAAGAAAAAAAATATATTTATTAGAAAAATTGGGTTGTTACACCTATATATTAATTAATTAATAAATGTTCAATAATTCTTAAAACTTAGAGTTTTAATCATACTTACTATAATATCAAATTAATGTTATGTATACATTTCATAGTCTTATTTATGAAAGTATTCTAAATATTAATCCTACGATAAGTGTGATGAAAAAATATTGTATTTATGGGTGTCATAAATACAACATTTTTTACGAAGGAATGTAAAATTATTTATTTATTAAATAAAAATAGATAGAATAAAAAAAAAAAACCATTTGACTCTAGCTCAAATAGATAAAGAGTAAAGTTAAGATATAGTTGATAAATGTTTATTTTCTACTTATTTGAAGGTTTTAATTTTGAGGGATTTTTTTAGTAATTTGATTTTGATTAATATTTAAATTTGAGATTATTTTGATATCACTAAATCAAATTTATTTAATTTTTAGAGATGAATGACATGGTCAAAGTGACATTTATATTGATAATTTCTTAAATTTTTATTTTTAACTAGATAAAAAAGTTATTTTTTTTAATTTAATAGAAACATAAATAAGCTGCGTATTGAAAGACTGTTATTTTTTTTATTATAAATATAAATAATCTTAAAATAAATATATAAAAATACTTGAAATCGAAATTATTTTCACCTTTTACATTTTAAAAATAAAGAAATATCAGTCTAAGTTATTATGATTACTAATTATTATTATTATTATTATTATTATTATTATTATTATTATTATTATTTTTAGAAAAGTAAACTTGGGTTGTTAAAGCTCTTGGTTGAAGTTGGTGGTGGTTGATCAATTTAACTTAATTGTCATGCAGCGGTTTTCATAAAATTGAGTTCCAACTGGCATATAATAATTGTAACTTGCCATTTGGTTATGAATTGCTTGACCCTGTGGTTGTGTATGCATATGCATATTCTTTTGTAATTTTAATTTTTCAATGTCAAAAATCAATCCCCTAGCTTTTAATTAAAACAGTGTGAATTGAGGCAGCAACAAGTCTAAAACTATACCCTATATTACAAAACAAAGCCTTTCTATTAATTTATTACTTTTTAAGCAGAGTACTAATTATATATGTTTCTTCAATATGATCAAAATCATATCATTGGGATCGAAAATTAATTATATACACTACCAGTTGACTGCTCTATATCATAAATAAGGGCTAGTTGCCATTGTTTTGACAAATTGTATTGCAATATAAATATTTCCGATGACTTTTTTTTGTAAAGCATATATATAAATATATATATATATATATATATATATATATATATATATATATATATATATATATATATATATTAGTGATATCGTGTGAGCTTAATTAGTACACGTTAACATAAAAAATAAAGTTGATATTGTTCTATCAACTTAAAATTATCAAATTAGATGCCAAGAGCTTAATTAGTACACGTTAACATAAAAAATAAAGTTGATATTGTTCTATCAACTTAAAATTATCAAATTAGATGCCAAATTCAAAATGGGGTCATAATGTTCTTCTAGTCCCACTACAAATTTTAACCAAAAACTCAAGTTGATATTGTTCTACCAACTTTTAATTATTAAATTCATGATGGGTCATAAAAAGTTGATATTTTTGTTCTATCAACTTACAATTAGTATCATTAATAGCCAGCTCAAATGCTAGCTCTAACGAAAAAGAAAATCTAACTCTCTCTCTATGTAGATTGTTGAGCTGGCTAATTAAGCAAGGCCTACAAATAAAAATAGAACGTGTCAATGCAAAGTTTTGGTAATTGATAATTGACGTGGTGCAATTAACTGTGGACTTAAAAATAAACATTTACTTGAAACCATAAAGTCAATTAATATATTTTTATTTTTAATTTAGTAAGTATAAGGTATGCGTTGAACCCATAGAAGGTGATCTCCAACTTACAAATTCCTTGAAATTGAACAAGCAGTAATTTCAAATTATGTGCAAGTTTACTTCCCAAGCAACCTTTTCCATCTATAAATACCCATTCTTGATTCTTCCTTCTTATTCTCATGACTTAGTGAACAAAACCAACATTTGCTTTGGAGCTCCAGAGATAATGAAAGTAAGTATATACTAAAAAAGCTATTTTTTATATTAGAAACAAGTTAATTTGTTAGTTGTGATTAATAATGATTTAAATGACAATGCTGCAGCAAAAGATAGTCATCAAGGTGACGACTTGTTGCGATAAATGCCGAAGCAAGGCCTTGAAGACAGCCGCTACTGTAGCTGGTGAGTTTCATAATATATCTATAATTCATTAATTTGATTTTGCTAATTAATTAAGCTAGCTATTGCAGATTATTTGATCAATGGCATATACTAATTAATCAAGCTAATCTTTTTTTTTTTTTTTTTTGGGGGGGGGGGGGGTGTGGGTGGTGGGGTGGGTGGTGTTTGGGGTGTGGGAGACGTAATCAGGTGTGAATTCGGTGGCATTAGAAGGAGATGACAAAGAAAAGTTGGTGGTGATAGGAGAAAGGGTAGATGCAGCCTGCTTGACCAAGGCCCTTCGGAGGAAGATGAATTTTGCAATCTTAGAAAGCGTAGAAGAGGTGAAGCCCCAAGAGGAAAAGAATGATGATAACAAACCAACTACTTCTTGTTGTGTAGAGAGACCTCGTTGTGAATTGGTTAGTGTGGTTTATGATACAAATCCAGAAGCTTGCACCATTATGTAAGCTTTATTTATTTTTGTAGAAAATAATTTATATATAAAAAATATATTTTATAATAAAAAATATATTTTTTATGAAAATATTTTTTATTAAGTAATTTAATTATAATATTAAATAATATATATATATATATAAGCATGTATAAATATTTTAATATTTTAATAAAATTATTAAAATTTAGAAAATGTTTTTCTCTTTGTAAAAATTATTTTCTTAAAAAATAATTTATTTTTTTTAATTAAGAAAATATTTCTCATTATCTTATTCTTTAAGTGTTCTAAACGTTAAAAAATGCGAATGAATGTAATTTTTTTTTTCTAATATTATGGTTTAAGTTGATACAGAGAGGGAGTTGTTAATTTATGTGGGTAGCATATATGATGCTAAATTTTAGTTTTTATTTTTTATTTTTTTTATGTATGATTATTTTTACCAGATATTCATGCACGACAATCATATAAAATGAGTCATTTGTATGATAAAACTGATGGTGTATATGTATAGTACGTATATTCATATCATGCACATCGATTTTCAATTAATTGAGTATAAAGATATAATAATTAATTTAATTTTAAATTATAAGAAAAATTTCAACTTAAAGAAAATGAAAATAAGTTGCACACTTCAAAAATATTCAAGGAAACTCAAGTTTAACGTGCATAATTCAAACAAAATATAAAATTTTTTAGCGAGTTTTTCTTTGTTAATTTAATTTTCATTATAATTTAAATTTAAGATTTTATAATTTTAAAATCGATTTCAATTTCATTCAAATTTTCAATTTCATTAAATCATCACGGATCAATTTACTGAATCAAAGTTCCACGGGTTTATGAATAATGATCGAACTTATTATTATTTTCATCTAATTCACGAGTGACTTTTATTTGTAAGAAATCTTTAAGTAAATTTCATCTATCATATTATTCATAAATTAAATCAATTGAATGACTCAAATCATTTATTTTTATAAAAATAGAAAGATAATTAAAATAAAATCATATTTTTATCCATAATTATATTATTATAAAATTATTTTATTGGCATAGTTATGAATAAGTAGTAAATTAAATTTAAAAATTTATTATTATTATTATTATTATTATTTGGAAGGGATTGCTGAATCGGAACGATGATGCTTCTCTTCACAGGGTAAATTTGGGCCAAGCGTAGAGAAAGAAAGGCAATACTTAGGCTTTGCCCAATAAAACTTTCCCTTTATCATATTTGGACATGTTAATTAATAATTACACACCTAATAGCCCAACAATTCTACTCAAATCTTGAAATAAAAGAAATATATTTTGATGCATATTATCTCTTTTGATAATCGGTTTTATTATTCCAATTCATCTCAAATTTATTAAAAATTTATCTTAAACATTATTTGAAATTTGTCTATATCTATTTTAATTTATTTCCATTCAAAGCCAACTAAACTAGTCTTACAAAAATATATAAATTGCTTGTTTGTTTATTAAGATAAATAGTGATACTGGAAAAAATATTTATATAAAAAATAGTAATCTAATTTACTACATTTTTACTATATATATTCAACACCATAAATAAGTAACTAATTTAAAATTCATCTCATTTCAAACTCATTTTTGAATATCTAGCTAAATTATATATAATTAATTGGGTATGATCGAGTACTTGAAAAATACCCTAATCGGCCTGTTGTTATCATACTTAAAAGAGAATGATTTTCCTAAAAGGTTCTTAATTTTCAGCCATTCTACTGATGAATATGCTCTAAAGTTAGTGGCGCATCCTTTCAAGTATATATCCTGGAAATTAAGTTGCTTTTCCTTTCACTAATAATTTCCCATGTATTTAGGTTTTCAGTTTTCACTTAGCTTGTTTTGTCCTAAATTGAATATATTGAGGAGATCTGATGGCAGAGGTCTAGCTACATGTTTTATAGTAAGTTTTTCGTAACTTTTTATTTGTTAATAAAATTTTCTTGCTTATGAAAAATAATCTATGAGTTGAGGTTCCAACAACTCTTCCAGACAAATTTTGACATTAAATAAAACCTCTCTATAATCAA
Organism: Hevea brasiliensis; assembly: GCF_030052815.1. Taxonomy (NCBI): domain Eukaryota; kingdom Viridiplantae; phylum Streptophyta; class Magnoliopsida; order Malpighiales; family Euphorbiaceae; genus Hevea; species Hevea brasiliensis. The sequence continues at coordinate 68,413,185 of NC_079507.1, read as the reverse complement.
CTTGTTGGTTTGAATTTTGATCACTCAAAAATCTTTTAGGAGGGAAACTAACTAGAAACCACTTTAAGCAAGAAGAGCTAAGCAAATATACATATGATTATAAAAGCTTCTTTAAAAGGAAAACATAATAGCTACCATGGATCATCCTTGCCAAGAATAACATATGATCGATCACCTTGTACGTCATGATAGCCAATAAGAGAAACCGGCAATTAGACCAACTCCAAGGAGGGCCTTTTGTAATCGCAGTAGCAGTTTGAAATATGATATAACAGCAGTATCAGTTTAAAATATGATAAGCCAACTCAGTTCAAATTGAATTCAAATATCTCAACAGATATATTGTAACTACTGCCATATTTTGTGTAACAACTGAGATATGCCTCTGTAAAAATTATATATAAATAGCAGCCAATACAATATAGAAAAATAAACAAGTTCAGTTCATCAATTGCATGGTATCAAAGCTATTAATAGCCATCCATGGCAAACACCTCTCGAGCCCTTGTTTCTGTCTCTTCTTCTTCTTCAATTCCGAATGTCTCCCAACTTCTCTCAGTCAAGCTGACATCTTCAAATTACCTTCTCTGTGAAGGACAAATTCTTCCTCTTTTGAATGGGTACAATCTTGCAACCCACGTGTCTTCTTCTTCAACTATGCCAAAGAAGAATCTGGCTGATGGTCAACCCAACCCCGAGTACCAACGCTGGTATTGCCAAGACCGGCTCGTATTGTCATGGCTATTTGCTTCGATTTCTAAGCAATCGCTGCCTTAGGTTGTTGGCTCCTCCATAGCGCAACAAGCATGTGTAGGAGGTGTGCGTGAGGCGAAATATCATCCATTAGAAATATATAAAATACACTAAGTAATACCCAGGAAAGATGGTGGAGTCACAATGGTCTCACTTAAGTACCATCTCCTTAGACAATATTTCCTAGACATGCACTTCATATAATCCTAATAGAATCAAACCACTAATCAGTACCGTCTTCCCATAATACTACCACGGTACTAAGGATTTATGCCACGAAGGCATAGATAGACAGGAGTCGCCACCCAGGCAATAATCGGGACATATTCAGTATTTCTTTCGAGGGTCATGGATTGCAACTTACTCCTTGCAGAGTTTCCACAACCGTCATTACCATAGCAGGTTTGGGAGAGTGGGTACGTAAGGGGAAAGGTGTTAGGCACCGCTTACGCCTGGTCTAACCTCGTTAATTCGAGTGCCAGTCCTCTACTAATGTTTCTAAAAGTCTTGTTTATTATTCTTTTATTGAACTTCATCCTAAAAAATGTAATTCTAATTCTACACATGCAAGTAATTCACAAAAGGGTTGTTGTTTACAAATAATTTTCATGCACAAGTAATTCCTATCTATGGGGTTAATTATTTAAATGATATTTACCAGATGACTAAAATTAATTTATTATTGAGAATTTAATTTACAAACAAATTCAATTTCAAATAATCCTAAGTTTCTATTTAACTTAATTAATTTTCACCAAGTTACCCTCAGGATAATTGAACTAAGTTAATTATGTACATGTGTAATTTATTCTAATATCACACAAGGCCCAAACAATCACAACCTAATAAAGATTTCTAATATGCAAATTTATTTTACAATTACCAAGTATTAAATTAAATTTATTTTAATTGCCAATGTTAGTTTAATTTACAAACAAAATTAATTTTAATTTACAAAGTATTTATTTAAATTAATTACATGCAAAAGTTAGTTAAATTAAAAACAAAGTTAATTTTAATTTACCAAATAAAAATTCTATTATTACTACAATTTCATGCCAATGGTTATTCAAAGAGTTTAGGACTACTTACCTGTCACACCTTACCCCTCTGTAAGGCATAACATAATCCCGTAGAATACCTAATGAACTACCGCACTTCACCTACCGATAACTCATTAAGTACCCTATAAGGGATTTTAAAATAATTTTCTTACTTTTGTTAAGTGGTGAGCATTTTCTAATAGGTATTTAAAACATTTAATTGAAATTAAAAACTAGTTAAAACTTTTGGCCCATTTTATTTTTCCGCAAATTTTATAAAAATTTTGACAGAGTTTCGTTTATATTTTGTGAAAACAGTTCTTCAAATACCTGTAAAAAGCACTTCTAAAAATTTTCTCAACCACTACTTCAAATTCTCAATCAATCTCAAATCTCAAGATTTCACAATCAACATTTCTCAATTTATAAAATTCAATAATCCTCAAAATACTAGCAATTCATCTCATTCAAATTAAATAAAATAGTTCCACTCATATTTCATTAGAGACAAAACAATTTATATATACATCATTATAAAATTTACATCAAAGGAAATTCAAACTAAATTTTTATTACAACCTTCGTACAACTTTGTACAAGCTGCTCAAGACCGATTTACATGTCCATACATTTATGTGCAATACATACATCAAAATAAATATTTACAGGCAGGGTATAAATTATACCCGATAACTTCAAGCTGATAAATCCTCAATCCTCAGCAGCTCAGTCTGCTGCTCCTCTAATCTCTATATCTGCGACAGCAATAAAAGCTATCGCTGAGTACTAGGACTCAGTGGTGCACAGCATACTAAAATAATCTTTATGCAGAACTTAAATCACATTTATTCAAAAATTTGACTGAACATGAGAATTAAATACAAATCATACATTATGAGATTTTAATCCCAAACAATTTCATTTTTAAGTATCAAATCACATTTCATAAAACTCACAGTTAGATCATGCCATTCGAAACAAATAGAATCTCAATAGCCAGAGGCTAAAGAGAAATCACATCACAAGGCTAGCTAGCTCAAATATATGGATATCCATTCACATCCTCTTCTACTGGCACACCTTAACAATTCTCCAGAGAAGGAATCAAAATTCAAAACTAATTACCCCCACTAGTCATGCTAGTGAGGTGTTCAAATATATGGTCATGACACTGTGGTTTCAAAACTTATCTTAACAATTTGCTAAACATTGTTATTTTAAATATACACAATAACTTTCACAATTTAAATCAAAACATCATAAATAAGGTCACAATAAACTTTCAATAATTCAAAGCAAAAGTAAAATGCATATTTCATTCACTTTTTCAATGAATTTTAAAGCATAGTGATGTTGTGCACAAACCTCAAGCAAGTCGCCTCTTGGCCTTGACTCGGTTCCTCGGGTTCTTTCCCGGTATTCTTTTCAACTGAAACGCATAATTTAACAGTGTTTCAGTACCATAACTTAGCGTAAATCCAAAAATAAATTTAACTTCACTTTTACCTAGCTCTAACGTGCTAAACTCAACATTCTTGAAATTTTGTGTTTCGAGTTACTATTCACTACACTATTCAAGTCAAATTATTGACTTTCTAAGGCTTAATAGGTATGGAAATTCCAACTTCACCCACATACCACATTTTGGTCACTAAACTTGTTGGTTTTGGTCATTTTCTCAAAACTTAAGTCTTTTAGGCAAAATTGCCAAATTTTTAATTTTGGTGTCCCTAGTTGCACTGTTCCATTGGTCATCTTTCCATTGGAATTTGTCAAAACTTTCTTCATAGAAAATGTTCCCTATTATCTTAAGTTTATTTTCCTTTTTGAATCACCCCAATTGGAGTTTTGTAGCTCAAGTTATAGCCAAAATACAATTACTGTTCATGCTGCAGAATTTGGTTCTGCAGATTTATTGATCCAACTTCGTTCAGTAATTTGATCAAGTTAAGTCCATAATTTGGCCTAATTTTCTTCATATGAAATGTTCTACTATTTCTTAGGTTTCCATCGGTTCAAGAATCACCTAAATCAGAGTGTTCTAGAGTGAGTTATAGCCATTGAGACTTTACTGTTCATATGGCAAATCTGCAGTTCTGCAGATTCAGTGACTCAACTTTGTTCAGTAATTTGATTAGGAAAATGGCATAATTTGGGTTTATGTTCTTCATGAAAGTTTTAGGTCTATATCTTATCTAATTACTGGTAAAATTTCAGGTCATTTTGACCTGCCTAGCTCAAGTTATGACCATATTGTTCATTTGGTCAGTTTATACAAGGCAGCCTGCAATTTTTCAACTTTGGTCAATTTGTTCACTAGGTTTTAGTCACTTTTTGGGCATGCTTCCTAAATGAAAATTGTGTCATTTAGTTCCTATTTTCATTCCCAATTAGTCCCATATCAATTGGACTTGTAAAATTTCATTTTTGGTCCCTCAAAGTTGACTTTTGGTCATGCTTCATACCCAATCCGAATTTGGCTTTGATTTAAACACTTCTAACACACTTAATTAGGTCACAAATGACCATTTCTTCCCTTAAACTATGTCAAAGACATCATTTAGCACTTCTTCATATTTTTGGTCTCTAAACCCTAATGTTCAAAACCCTAATTCATATCATTTGTTGCATTTAGCTAATTAAACACTTATAACCATGCTCCCTTAACTCAATTAAGCTTCGTAACATGTTTAGCTCAAACAAATTTATACTTTGTCCAACCAAACCCTAGCTGTCCAAAATTCTATATAATCCCTCAACAAATTTTCTTTCCATTTTAAGTTTATTTACAAGCTTAATAAGTTAGAAATGTAAGAATCAAACTCAAATTATCAAATTTGATTACTAACCTTTTATGTAGAATTTCTTTTTTTTTTCAAAACTTCTTCCTTTCTTTTTCTTTTTGTTGTCAAGCTCCTTATCTAGGTCTAACTACAAGATTTAATGTTGGAGAGTAAGGTTTTTATGGTGGAATTGAAGGTTTATGAAGCTTAGTTTTGGAGCTTCAATGGAGCTTTTTGGTGAGGAAGGGAGGAAAGAGAGAGTCACGATTTTTTTTTAAGAAGAAGATGACTTTATTTTTTTTTTCTTTTCTTTTCTTTTCTTTTATGTCTTAGGAAGACCAAAAATTCTAATTAATTAAATATATTAATTATTATTTTTATGCCATCATGCATGATGTCATGCATGATGTCATCACCTTTTTAACCTTTTCATTTTCTTTTTTTTTTCTATTTATTTTTCTATTAGTTCTTTAATTTAATTCTCGATTCCGAAATTTTTTTTTCTTCGATTTTATTTGACAGTTAGGTCAGGAGTCAGCGCTCGAGGTCAATTGACCAAATTGTCCTCCGCCGGTTCAACCCCGTTTGCAAATAATTCAATATTTCTTTCGGCTCCCTGACCTAATTATTTGACTGACTTAACAGTTCTTTTTCATGATTTTCTCTTTTCCACTGTGTTCATAAGGGTCCTAAGGACCGCAGCGTCACATTTTATGGTTCGAAATTTGAGTTTAAAATGACTTCGCAGTCCTTCCCGAGAAGGTTGCCCATCGCTGTGACTCTCAGCTTGTTTAACTTCTTATGTTCTGTTTTTCTTATTTATACTTAACTAATTGACAAATACTAATTGTTTGTATTTATGGCTTATCTAGTTGTCTTAAGTATGGTTCTAATCCCCTTAACTGTCCAGACCGACACCGGTCACCGGAATAGTAAAATATACCAGGCTATGCAAATAGGGGTATTACATTACTTGTTGGTAAATGCAGTTGCTATTGAGGCAAGCTACCTTTAAAAAAGGGTCTTTTTTTCTAGTATAGCAATGATATTCATGGCTTACTCCCGTTTAGCTCCACATAAGCTCCACGTAAATGTCCTCTTTGGTACTTACCTTAGGGCTACTTATTAATTTTGTTTGTAATAAAAAAATAAAGAAACTAAAGAAAATAAAAGAAATAAAGAAAATATTAATAACAATTTACATTAGATTCTAACCCTAGTCTCCTAAAGAGTTAATATTCCTAATTAGTTGCAACTACCTAATGGTCTAATTTTTCAAACATGATCCAAACACTTCATAATACTTCTTGAATTAAAAGAACATAGAAAAATAGATCAAATATCAATTAAAATCCAAGAAAATACAAGAACATGCATAAATATACAATTTCTAAATTCTGGCAGATTGACGGTTGCAAGAAATCTGATTTTTAAAAATAGTTAGACATGCCTAAAAATCATAAAAAAATTAAAGAAGACAGCCTACATATCATACAAGATCATAAAATTTATAAATCAAACAAAACCCTAGCCAAATGGTCTACATAAATCATAATTTTTCTAAGTGATAAAATCGTACTACTTTTTTGTAAAATTCATAACTCATTAACCACAATAGATATGAATGCAAAACCAATTGGAAAAGATTCATAAGATTCTGAAATTAATTTTAGACACTAGATTTATATAAAAATCTTAAGAAACAGGGGAGATATGGGCTCCACAATTCGGGTATCTTGCAAATCAAATTTTACAGGAACCCTAACTTCAAACAGCCATAACTTACAAAATACAAAAGCTTTTTCAGTGATTCTTGAGCTTAAAATTAATAGAATTTCGTGAAGAATAGGAATATAATTTTCCTAAAATTTTTACAGATTCAGAAAATAACAAAAAATAATAAAAATATGAGAGACCAAAAAATGAATATGTGCAGAGTTGTTTATCCTCTCAAATTAAACATGATTATATGATCTATATGAACATACAAGATAAATTGAAGAAAAAGAACATAGAATTAAAATATTGCGTGGTATAGATCTTGAAAATAAAACAATAAAAACTGACGTTCCAGAAATCTTGTATGAAAATCTTCTTGAAGAAAAGAAAAAAAAAAAAAGGAAGAACTCAAAGAGTCTTGAATATTTCTAAATTTCCTATAGCTCTAAAATATCTCTAAACAACTCTAAATTTTCTCTCCCTCTTTCCCCCTCACGTCTTTTTTTTTTTTTTTTTTTTTTCTGGGGTATTTATAGGGTTTTGAGAGAGAGGTGTGATAGGGTTCTCCTAGGGTGATAAAGTTCAGATAACTTAAACAACTAGGATTGCAGAATTTGGGTGAGATTGAGATATGGATGAGGTGCTTCAACCAATAGGAAGAAAGGGGAACGGGAAGGCACCAATAGGGAGTGAGGAAGAGGTGTGGTAGGGTTTGAAGTCCTAGTGTGATAAGGTTCAGATAACTTAAACAACTGGGATTGAGGAATTTGGGTGAGACTAAGATATGGGTGAGGTATTCCAACTAATAGGAAGAGAGAGATAGAGAAAAAGATATTTTCTTATTTTAATTTTCAAAAAATAAATTAAATAAGTCTTATTTAAAATTCCTAACTAGGCTTTCTTAGGCCCATGAGGCCCAATTAAACTTAATTAGGTGCATTTAAAAATTACCCATATTAAATTTAAAGAAAATGAAATTTTATTTAAATTTAATTAAATTCGCTTCCCAAAAAAAACATATTATTAATTTTTTTTTTCAAGATCATGCCACGGAATTAATAATTCAGTTCCATGCCTTCAATTACATCTTACAGTCATATAATTTTTTATCATTGGGTTTCTCACAGCTTCAATGCACATACTCATCACAAAATAAGGGTTTATAGTTTGTCCCCCACTTTGGCGAAAGTTGAAATCAATGCGAAAGCATTGCTCAAGTTTCGTCAAAGTGAAACTCAAATTTCTAATAACTATGACACATTGGCTATGAGGATCAAGTATATCTTGCTCGGTCGATATACTCTATGTTATGAGACTAGTTACGGTCTCATAACAGTAATAACTGTGTCATGTGAAAAATGAGTATATCTTGCTCTGTCGATACACTCTGCGTCATGAGACTAGCTACGATCTCATAACAGTGATAACTGTGTCAGGTAAAAATTGAGTGCATCTTGCTTTGTCGATATACTCTGTGTCATGAGACTAGCTATGGTCTCATGACAATGGTAACTGTGTGATTTGAAATGTTGTGAATTCGTATTTAGGACCGCAGTTCTAAACTACCTACGTATCCCCTTCGCTATCCTGAGGAAGAATCAGACCCACTCGTAGTTCGACACTTGAAACTGTGGTGATGCATGTTCTTCTATGCCTTACACACCTACAGGTGACATGTTGATGCGTGTTCTTCTACGCCTTACACAACTATGCCATGTACCCTAAACAACGTCTAAGGACTTACCAAAAAATATCTGTCATGAAATGTTGTGGGTTCGTATTTAGGATCGCGATTCTAAACTACCTACGTATCCCCCTCGCTGTCCAGAGGAAGAATCAGACCCCCTCGTAGTTCGACACTTGAAATTGTGGTGATGCATATTCTTCTATGCCTTACACACCTACAGATGACATATTGATGCGTGTTCTTCTACGCCTTATACAACTATGCCATATGTCCTAAACAACGTCTAAGGACTTACCAAAAAAAGATGTCATGAAGTGTTGTGGGTTTGTATTTAGGACCGTGGTCCTAAACTACCTACGTATCCCCCTTACTATCCTGAAGAAGAATCAGACCCTCTCGTAATTCGACACTTGAAACTATGGTGATGCATGTTCTTTTATGCCTTACACACCTATAGGTGACATGTTGATGCATGTTCTTCTATGCCTTACACAACTATGTCGTGCGCCCTAAACAACGTCTAAGGACTTATCAAAAAAATATCTATTTCATGATTTAAAAAATTGAGATGACTGGTTCTCAAAACTCTTTTTGTAATTTTTGTGCTTCCTGTATGCTACTTCCTATCATGGGCATGCTGATTTTACTAGAGATTCTAAAAAAAACTTAGTCCTTTGGGGGACCTCTTTTTACAAAAACTTTCTTATAACCTCAAAATTTTTGAGAAGAATTATTCACCAAAAAAGACTTCCTTAAGGTTATAATACAATTTCTTTCTGATTTTTCTTTTTCTTCTCTCCCCCCCATGGTTTCTGCCTTAACTCATTTCTCTTCCATGAACTCCATTCTCTGTGCCCTAACTTTTGCCTGAAATGCCCTTTTGAGTTTTCATCTCAACAGGTTTGCTCTAACTTTTGCCTAAGCGGCCCTTTCGGGTTTTCCACTTAGCGAGCTCTTTTTTTTTTTTTCTCTTTCTTGTTCTTTTTCTCTTTTTTTTTTTTGAAATTAGACAATCACCAGGATATTCATATCAAGCACCTATTTTATCATGCTCACAAGACAATAGGTTAAATCAAAACAATGCAGTTCAATTACTTAATCTTTTGATGTATCCCTCAAGACAAACATTCACAATCATAATTAAATAAAACCTATTCTTGGTTAATGCAATAAAAACTTCTTTATTTATTCAGGTACACCATTACTTCTTCTTACATTTAGTTTTGCCAAATTTTAAACCTTCCAAAGTTAGAAATAACCTTTATAACCTGCCGAATGGCCTTTTTAGGTTTTCTATCCAGATCTTCTCTCATCTCTCCTTTTGCCTATACTGCCTTTTGTAGGTTTTCAATCTAACATTTTTTCTTTTCTTTTCTTTTCTTTTTTTTTTCTTTTTTTTTCGTTCTTTTTTCTTTGACCCTTACTTTTGCCTAAACCACCTTTTGCAGGTTTTTAGCCAAGCGGGCTTATCTCACACAAAGTACCGTTTGAGCCTGTCTGTAACATCTCAAATTTTTAAATTTATTATTTTGTGGGTAAATATTAATATTTTATTTTATTTAAATTTTTGGGAAATTATTTGAAATTTTTTGGATTTTAGAAATCGGGTTCGATTTTCTGAAAATATAAAACTCTGATATTTTTAAAAATTAATTTAAAGACCATGTGGCAAAACTAAAAATATATTTGGACTCTACAAATTTTTTTGAGTTTTCTAGAATTTTTTTGGATTTTTGGGCCTCGTTTTCGGTCTCAAGGCAGAGTAAAAATTCAAAATTTTATATCTTGAATCAGACCTGTCGAATCGGACCGGCCTTTTCTTTTCTTCTTTTTCCTCCGCACGCGTTCCCGACCTCTCTTCCTCTTTCTCCTATTTTCTCTCTCCTCCCTCCTCCCCACGCAGCACCGCCGCCACCTAGCACCTCGCCGGCGCGCCGCCCCAGCCTTCCCCCACCGCCGGTCGGCTTTCCAGGCGACCAAAAACGACGCACGAAGAGGCACGACGTGTAGTGCGTCGTTTTGGCTTCCTGGCTGAAATTCGGCTAATCCGGCCACCGATTAGGCCGGGTCTTGTGTCAAACACCATCTACATCTTGAGAGCTTTCCATAGACACCAGGAACATCAAAATCCATTGAGCGGTTTGCCCAATTTTTGTCCTGGAAGTTTTAGCCCATTTCGATTTTTGGGCTAGATTTCTCGTAAACTGTGAACTCTATGAGAAAACCGAGAGTATCAGAGCACTCCACTCGTCGAGAGCTTCACGGCAATATAAATTTTGAAATTTTTCGATACCGTTTTTTGGTGGGTCCCATGAAACTTTGTAGTATTTTTTCGAGTATTAAATAAGTTTAGAAAATTTCATAAAAATTGTATACTAACCCCCGTATTGTGGGCTTCGTGTAGGTACCTTCAATTCGCAGAAATTCGACAGTTGCCCGGTCTGTGAATTTCCGGCCAAATAGATAGGCTACAAAAAACGTCTCGGAATTGGATCGAGATTTTGGCTACCCCACCGTTGTCAGACGTTCTGAACGCATTCCCGAGATCGGAATCAGTATAGGTAAACCCGAACCTTGCTTTTTTCTTAATTTTCTAGTGCTTGAATGGGATTAAAAATCTATAAAATATTCGTGGTAGCTCAGAAAATTATGATTCTTTTTGCATTAGCTTAGTAATATTGCTAAGGACTGCGGGGAAAAGTTTTAGAATTTTTAGAGCTCATTTGGATAGTTTTTTCAAAAAGGGTCAATTATAAGAACTAAACTATAATTTTACATATTGTGATTGATGACTGTTTGGATGGGCCCAGGAGGGACTGTGTGATATGATTGAGTTGTGGGTATATGGTTTGTAGATATAGAAATGCATTTTAAGCCCTTTTGTAGGTTGGGTAGATCCTAGGTATAGGGGAGGCTGCTGAATTTTCGGCACGACTTAGGATATCTTTGATCTTTTTCTTAGTTTGTATTGAGTCAAATTTATTAAATGATTGTAATAAAATTGTCAGTGGCCGATAGCCTTCCTCCTCCGCCATTTGCCACGATAGCTATGATTAAGTCTGTGAGTAAAATATTAATTTTAATTGTAATTTCGATATTATTATATGTTCAAGCATGCCCATGCATCACTTATATGTATATATCTATATAGTTAAACTCTAGGCACGTTTTATGTTGCATTTACAACTGTTAAAGTGCCATGGATATTGTTTGTGGTAATTTGGAGCAGTGTGCGTGCGTTGGCGTGCGTGTGGTATAGTATTGGATATGGACAGGACGGATAGACATGGCTTGAGATCTTCACTGGGACTCGATCCTTCGGGGTAGACAGGCTCGAGTTCTTCGCTGGGACCCCGTATTGGTTTATTAAGTGAAAGTTCGACTTGAGTTCTTCGCTGTCAGAGATTAGATTAAGAGAGCTATATAGGGGATCAACTTTCATATATTTATGGTTTGATATTATCGGGTGTGTGAGTGCTCTAAATTGCCTTTTTGTTGTTATGATGTGAAAATATTGACGATGTTGCATTTCACTCTATAGGGTGCATTAGCTTTAAATAGCTATAGAGATTATGGTTAAAATTGATATTTTACTCTCTGAGTAGAACGCTCACTCCTGTTCATTATTTTTCCAGGCTACAGGAGGATTATTGTTGTGGTTAACCTGCTTTTCTTCTTCGCAGGTCGTTTATTAATGTTTGTGTAATTCTGTTAACTCCTAGAATTTCCGCATGTGTTAGAAATATTTATTTGATTTGGGTCTGTAATATAATTTGCCATGTTAGACCTGTAAACTTATTATATGCATGTATGTTGGACTGGATGAGGGAGCTGAGCTCCCATTTGACTTTATGTTATTATGAGTATGTGGAGGGTGAGTTGAGCTCCTCAATTGATTATATATTGTGTTTACAGGTCGGGTGAGTCAAAAACTCCCCGTTAAAAAGTCCATTTTATGGTCGGACTCTGTTCGGTTGAATTCTTGAAATTGGGCCCAAATGGGCCTTAGAGTTGGGTTGAGGAATAGTAGGCTTACTACGAGCCTCGGGGGCTTTAGGCTGGCCCAAGTCCTAGTGCCGGTCTTGCCCATAGATTGGGTCATGACACTATCTAAGTTGACTGGTTCATTCTCATTTAGGTCTGATATTCTTATTATGGCAAGGTATTTTTGACTATGTATGGACCATCCTAGCTTGGGTTAAACTTTTCTCTTAAATCAAAAGGGACGGGCCGAGCTTGTTTCAAAATCATGTCTCCCTCTTTGATCTTTCTTGGCTTCACCTTCTTATTAAAGGCTCTAGCTATCTTCCTCTGATAAGCCTGCATATGATACAAAGCTCACATCCTCTTTTCATCAATCAAAGCTAGTTCTTCATATCTCTTATAGGCCTACTCATTTTCTAGGATCATAGCTTTTAACATCATTTTTAAGGATTTGACCTCTTGCTTAATGGATAGCACTACTTTAGTACCATACACTAAAGAGAATGGGATTGCCCCCGTGGATGTCTTTGCAGTACTACGATAACCTTAAAGAACATAAGGGAGTTTTTCAAGCCAATTCTTTTGTGTTTCAAACATTTTTTTCCAACTAGAACCTTTCCATTCATATGGGGACCATGCATTCCTGCATGTACTTTTTTTATTATTGCTCAGCTTGTTTTTTTATCATGCATAAGAGTTTGTAGAATTGCCCCTCAGTTAAAGTAAGTTGAGTGGCTAATTTATGAAATTGTTGCTCTATCTCTTTTGTTGGCTTATTGTGAGTATTCTCTTACTTCCAGAGACCTCTTTATATCTTCATACCATTTTCCTTCTCCCTCTAGGTCCACCTGTGCTACTACTAATCCTTCATAGCATGAAATTTTACTTTTTATTAGGATAACTAGCTCAATCAACTTTTGATCACTCTTTTCCTATGGGGACACCAGCATGGCTTAGGAATTGGCCATCTGATTTTAAGATGGAGGCATATGCTTCTTGGTACTTTATTAATAAGGCTATAAATTTATCACTTTCTTCTTGGGTAAATCTTCAGCTAACTTAATGTCTTTAAGATTATTTGGTGTACCCAAATTAATAGAGATCGATTTTGATGCATTAATAGAAACTAATTCTAAATGATTATGAATGCCATGCATATGCCCATTGGAATGAACATCAAACAAGTAAGCAAAAGGATTGGTCATGTTATTGATCTTCGCCTCAAAATCTTTATCAAGTACATCAGAATTGGAAACATCAGTATCACTATTGTGAGCATTACAAAAGATAGACTTAAACTTAGGGGTGTAGCTTTAGGTGTTTGGCTTTCCATGCAGTCCTTAGATCAATGGTGCTGATTTTATGCTTTAGCTCTTTCACATGTAGTAACCCCTAATCATATGTTAAGGTAATTGCCCCCTCTTTCAAGAACTTAGGAGGCTTTGGCTCTTCTTCCTCTTCAGTTGGCTCATAGCCCAAACCATGACTCATGATCTGCCCCTTCATCTCAAGAAAGTCACCAGACCATCTATACTTTCTTCTAGGCCTATGCTAAGAAAAAACTTCATTCCTTTTTTCATAGTAGCCACTTTTAGATCCATCTAGTTTTCATAGATCCCAACAACTTGAAAATCAGACACTAGTGGAACTAAACCATCTAGTTGTAATACAACTATCTCCTTATCAGAATCAGTCTAGACATCCAAAGGACCCTCATCATAGCTAGGATTATCACAAATATCAACAACCATTATAAACTAAGGTTCATTGGGCTTGTGGATGGGTTGGATAGGTTCACTGGGCTTTTGGATGGGTTGGATAAAGTCAATAATTCTATTAGGGTTATTTGGGGTGATGGAGATCATGTAGAGACCTGGTGTAGGTGGAAATTTTGGTTAGGCATGGGGCTAATGTGGGTTTTTGGTTGATTTTAGGTCAATATCATTTTGGCATCAATTAGGTCTTAGATATCATGCTTAAGTTGAAAGTATCAGTCGGTATCATGACTGTGGGCTTGGTAGAACCGGTAACATTAGTTGATATCATAGCTAGGTGGGAGTGGATTTGGTAGTGGTCTGGGTGCTAAGAGCTGTAGGAGGTCTTGAGCTTTGAAACGCTCCAAAACTTCGGATAAGGGTTGGCTGAATTGGAAAAATCTCCTTGGGGTGAGAGACACAATTTGAACCTTAATAACTTTAATGCCACTTAATTGGCCTACCTCGAGGCCTCTTTTTAAAGTTGACCACAATTTTCTCTTCTAGCTCAAACATCTTAGCGTTTAATATTTCATCAAGCATAGCCATAGCTTTTTTCACCTTAAGCAGTGTAGGTGAAATCCTTACTAGTCTCTTCCCTTCCCTAACCCAAGTGACCTGATTGGAAGTCTCTTTGGTGTGTTTTGAGGCTATGTTTGCTAAAAAAAATAGGATTTAAGGGTTAACCTAAGTATGCTATGTACATGAATGCAATGCATGAATGGACCATTTTTTTTTCTTTTTTTTTGCCTTTACTTTTACAAAACCAAAATCGAACCAGACCAATAGAACCAAAACTGAACCAAAATCAGACCATATAAACTGAACTAAAACTGGACTAAAGACTGAATCAAAACTGAAAAAAAAATCTCCAGAACTAAATCTTTGCCCCTTTATACCTTCAACTCTCACGCGCAGGGTAAGAAAAAAATTCTATCCCAGGCTACAGTACATTGGACACACCAATAGGGAGTGGTCCAGGACGATCGTTCCCTCACAAATAAAGGATTTGTATCCTTAAAGTTTAACCATAAGTAAGCATCCTCTTGCTTAACACGGGTTTTGAAATGGACTTGGGCCTATACACACATTGGGTTTACGCATAGGCCTAGGTTCATCTTAACTACCACTAGAACTTATGGTTTGAACAGTAAGGTCATAAATCCAGCACAACAAAAATCTACGGGGTACCTAGGGCTTCAATCTATGGCTCATGGGCTTCATCGGGTAGGAAAAGGGTCACCCATGTGAGAACTTGTCCATTAAGCACAATAGCGAGAGCTGTGGCTCTTTTATAAACTTGAAGGTACGGGCATGGGGTGCTAGCATTCACCAAATCGTCATAGCTCGAGTGGAGCTATGGTCTCCTTGGCTAATACTAGCGGGGCTAAAAAGGGTAAGGGTGATCCGTGTGATAGTGTAATGCAATGCAAAAAGTTTAACAAAGAAATAATATTATACTAATAGAAATATGTTGGAGTAACCATCCATTTAATCCCCAGTGGAGTCGCCAAACTGTAGGAGGGGGGCTTGAGGCGAAATATCATCCATTAGAATTATATAAAATGCACCAGGTAATGCCCAGGAAAGATAGTGGAGTCACGATGGTCTCACTTAAGTACCACCTCCTTAGACAACATTTCCTAGACATGCATTTCATACAATCCTAATAAAATCAAACCACCGTAATCTTAGTCTTCCCATAACACTACCACGGTACTAAGGATTTATGCCACGAAGGCATAGATAGACAGGAGTAGCCACCCGGGTAATAACTGGAGTATATTCAGTGTTTCTTCCGAGGGTCATGGATGGCAACTTACTCCTTGCAAAGTTTCCACAACCGTCATTACCATAGCCTAATGTCTAGGTTCAAGATAGTGGGTACGTAAGGGGAAGGTGTTAGACACCTCTTATGCCTGGTCTAACCTCGTTAATTCGAGTGTCAGTCCTCTACTAATGTTTCTAAAAGTCTTGTTTATTGTTCCTTTATTAAACTTCATCCTAAAAAATGCAATTCTAATCCTACACATGCAAGTAATTCACAAAAGGGTTGTTGTTTACAAACAATTTTTATCCACAAGTAATTCCTATCTATGGGGTTGCTAATTATTTAAATGATGTTTACTAGATGACTAAAATTAATTTATTATTGAGAATTTAAGTTACAAACAAATTCAATTTCAAATAACCCTAAGTTTCTATTTAACCTAATTAATTAATTTTCACCGAGTTACCCTCAGGATAATTGAACTAAGTTAATTATGTACATGTATAATTTATTCTAATATCACACAAGGCCCAAACAATCACAACCTAATAAAGATTTCTAACATGCAAATTTATTTTACAATTATCAAGTATTAAATTAAATTTATTTTATATGCCAATGTTAGTTTAATTTACAAACAAGATTAATTTTAAATTACAAAGTATTTATTTAAATTAATTACATGCAAAAGTCAGTTAAATTAAAAATAAAGTTAATTTTAATTTACCAAATAAAAATTCTATTATTACTATAATTTCATACCAATAGTTATTTGAGGAGTTTAGGGCTACTTACCTGTTAGTAAATACAGTTGCCATTGGGGTAAGCTACACTTAAAAACGGATCTTCTCTTTTAGTATGGCAATGATATCCTTGGCTTACTCCCGTTTAGCTCCACATAAGCTCTACGCAAATGCCCTCTTTGGTACTTACCTTAGGGCTACTTACTAATTTTGTTTGTAATAAAAAAATAAAGAAACTAAAGAAAATAAAAGAAATAAAGAAAATAAGAAAATATTAATAACAATTTACATTGGATTCTAACCCTAGTCTCCTAAAGGGTTAAGATTCCTAATTAGTTACAACTACCTAATGGTCTAAGTCTTCTAACATAATCCAAATACTTCATAATACTTCTTAAATTAAAAGAATACAGAAAAATAGATCAAATATCAATTAAAATCCAAGAAAATACAAGAACATGCATAAATATGCAATTTCCAAATTCTAGTAGATTGACGGTATCAAGAAATCCAATTTTTTAAAAATAGTTAGATATGCCTAAAAATCATAAAAAATATGCAGAAGACAGCCTACATATCATACAAGATTATAAAATTTATAAATCAAACAAAACCCTAGCCGAATGGTCTGCATAAATCGTAATTTTTCTAAGTGACAGAATCGTACTACTTTTTTATAAAATTCATAACTCATTAACCATAATAGATATGAATGAAAAACCAATTGAAAAGGATTCATAAGATTCTGAAATTAATTTTAGACACTAGATTTTCACAAAAATATTAAGAAACAAGGGAGATATGGGCTTCACAAGTCGACTATCCTGCAAATCGAATTTTACAGGAACCCTAACTTCAAACGGCCATAACTTACAAAATACAAAAGCTTTTTCAGTGATTCTTGAGCCTAAAATTAATAGAATTTCGTGAAGATTAGGAATATAATTTTCCTAAAATTTTTACAGATTCAGAAAATAACAAAAAATAATAAAAACATGAGAGACTAAAAAATGAATATGTGTAGAGTTGTTGATCCCCTCAAATTACACATGATTATATGATCTATATGAACATACAAGATAAATTGAAGACAAAGAACGTAGAATTAAAATATTGCATGACATAGATCTTGAAAACAAAATAATAAAAACTGACCTTCCAGAAATCTTGTATGAAAATCTTCTTGAAGAAAAGAAAAAAAAATAAGGAAGAACTCAAAGAGTCTTGAATATATCTAAATTTCCTATAGCTCTAAAATATCTCTAAAAAACTCTGAATTTTCTCTCCCTTTTTGCCCCCACCTCTTCTTTTTTTTTTGGGGGTATTTATGTTATAAATAGCTTGTATGTTAGATAGTATAGAGAGAAAGAATTTCTATATTGTTAAAATATAAGAAAGTGAAGGAATGGCAAGAGTGAAATATGTATAGAATTATATATATATAATTCAATATATATTATTCTATTATGGCACTTAACAAATAGATGTGTTTGTTAATAGACAGACATATCAATTCTATACAAACAGTCTGGCTGTTTGTATAGGTATCTGATAATAAGCAGACATGTCTATTCTATACAAATAGTCACAACTATTTGTATAGGTATCTTTTAATAAACAGACATGTCTATTACATAAATAGTTATATCTATTGGAGATAGACAGATGTGTCTATCTAGTAAAGGTGCCATGACTTTTCATTCATTATAAATATGGATGAGTTTTTTCAATCCAGAGATATATACTACTTCTATTTCTTCTTCTTTTCTTCTAGTCTCTCTAAATTCAGTTCATATAAAGAGTTCTTAAGGGAAATCTTGAAGTTCTTTGTCTGTGATTTACGGCTTTGTTGTATCCTGGAGGTATATTGCCATAACCTTGCAGTAATTTAGTGGGGGCAATTAATACCTTAAAGATAGTGATTCATCACGCCTCAAAGCCTATTCTACACCCACTGCCTCAACAATTTTAAGGTATTAATCGCAATAGAGTCTAAGAAATTTGTTTAGTGATGAATCAAGAGTTCATGAAACTTGATCATTTTAAGGAACAAATTATGTTCACTGAGAAGGTAAAAGCAGATCAGGAAAAGAAGATGAATTGCCATGCAGAGGTCATATTCTCAACAACTCATCAGATAGGCTATAAGATTTGTTTACCTCTGTCAAGTCTCCAAAAGAAATTTGGAATTCGTTAGAATTCGAATATAATACAGAAAAAAAAGGTATGGATAAATTTCTCATTATGAAATATTTTGAATTCTAAATACTTGATAATATGTCTGAAGAAATATAAGGTTATATTATGATGCTAAAGCTCATGGTGAATGTGATAAAGAAGGTAATAAGATTTATGTGCATAAGTCGAAAAACACTTTTATATGCATAAATCCTAATTCATATTAATTGTGTCTATCACTAACTAGGTGGGGATATTGTTAAAAATATTAGTGATAATAAAATTTATCTCATTTTGAAAGAGTTATGTATGTTCATTAAAAGGCATCAAAATGAACTATTCATTACCGATAGCTATATCTATTTTAAAAGGTGTAAATGAACAAATATAATTGTTCTAAAAGATACAAAGTGAATAGGTGTATCTGTTCTAAGAGGTATAAGTGAATAGTTGTATCTATTCTAAGATGTATAAGTGAACAGTTGTATCTGTTCTAAGAGGTATAAGTGAACAGTTGTATATGTTCTAAGAGGTATAAGTGAATAAATATAATTATGCTAAGAGATACAAAGTGAATGGTTGTATCTGTTCTAAGAGGTATAAATGAATGGTTGTATCTGTTCTAAAAGGTATAGGTGAATAGTTGTATCTATTCTAAGATGTATAAGTGAACAGTTGTATCTGTTCTAAGAGGTATAAGTGAACAGTTGTATATGTTCTAAGAGGTATAAGTGAATAAATATAATTATGCTAAGAGATACAAAGTGAATGGTTGTATCTGTTCTAAGAGGTATAAATGAATGGTTGTATCTGTTCTAAGAGGTATAAATGAATGGTTGTATATGTTCTAAAAGGCATAAGTGATACAAAGTGAACGGTTGTATCTGTTGTAAAAGGTATAAATGAACAGATGTAATTGTTCTAAGAGATACAAAGCAAACGATTGTATTTATTCTAAAAGGTGTAAGTGAACAGATGCAATTATTCTAATAGATACAAAGTGAACTATTGTATATGTTTGAAGAGATGCAAATGCTTTATAAATAGTAGTTTGGAACAAAAATCTATTAACTTTTCTTTTTTGTCTCTTCTCTTCATTTTTACCGACAATCAACATTATTATTCTTTAATTTATTCTTGGGAGAATTTTAAAATTGCTGTCTAGATTTATATTTTGGTTATTATCCTTGAGGGATCTGCCTAAAACTACCCAGCTATAACATAGTAGGGGTTTTACTCTTTTTCAATTTCATTATATTGAGGGAAGTAAATACTCCATATGATATTTATTACAAATTGACTGGAAATTTTGGTAGAATAATTATTCAAATTGAGTGTGCTAGTGCTATTGGTAGCTTAATGTATGTTATGCATTGCACTACTCCTGATATTGTTTTTGCAATGTATAAATTGTCAAGATATACTAATAATCCTAGTGTGAAATATTGAAAAGAAATTTCAAGGGTTTTTGGATATTTAAAAAAAGGAATTATAAACTATAGATTATTCTGTGATAAGTTTTCAATTGTATAAAAACCATATAAAGAATTGTATCTATGCAAAGAGTTATGTCCCTTGGCCAAAAGATGTAACTAAATGAAAAGATGCAATTCTTCTAAATAGTTACATGCATGAAGAGATGAACTAATTGGCCAAAAGGTTGGTACATTTTGAGTAGTAAAAATAAAAGCCTTACAAGTCATTTGTAAGAAGCGACAAAAGAACAAATGAGTATGCATTTGTGTGTGTGTGCAAGTTTAGCTTGGTTCTTTATTGTTGGATACTCTCATTTTAAACAAGTTATGGAGCAATTTATTTCTGCAAATAAGGTACAAACCTAGACTGTGAATTATTTATGCAGTTCATGTTATAAACATGTGATTATATGGTTGACTAGTGAAACAAATATGGTTGGAGATCCTAAAGTGTTATAAATACCAATTGGATATGTATTACTAAGGATAATAAGTCAACTTTTGGTTGGGTGTCCACTTTAGGTGGAGGCTTTGTTTCTTGGGCATCAAAGAAACAAACTTGTATAACTTATTCTACGGTAGAATCCGAATTTATAACTTTGGCGAATGTAGGTAAAGAAGTAGAATGGCTGAGAAACTTATTATCGGATATTAAGTTGTGGCCACAACCTGTGCTATCTATTTCTTTATATTGTGATAGTCAAATCATGATGGTTAAAGCTTATAGTAAAATATACAATTGAAAGTATATATATATAAGCTTAAGACATGAAAATGTAAGACAATTAGTCTCTAATGGTGTTATTACCATGGTTATGTTAAATCCTATAATAATCTAGCAAATCCTTTAATAAAAGAGCTCTCGAGAGTTATGATCATAAGCACATGGGCTGATTAGGATTTAGAATATTTCATTAAATTTACTAATGATGGGAACCCTACTTTATAGTATTATTACTAAATAAAGTTTAAAGGGTAACAACAAGTCATTAGTAAATAGTGTAATTAAAGTACTTAATGTACTAAGTTAATGGAATGAGGATGAGTGTTTATACTCTTAATGAAGTTTAAAATTATTACAAAGGAAACTTCACCTATATGAACATAGGAAGTGGTGCCGCTTCAACAAAAGTGAGAATAACTTTTGTAAATGTTCATGAAAACAGGAGGTAGCACAAGGCCATATTCGTGCTAAAATTTTGGTGAACTTTTTAAGTTGAACTAATTGATTCGTGTGTGTAGTATTTCCGGTTCTATTTAATAGGAATCTAGGTTTAAGCTAAGGCTACAATGATTTCTTTAGAACTTTGAAATACTTACACTAAGGAAAAGTTTAAATCGAAAGATACTTTTCATTATGCATGAAACAATGGGATCTAACAATACAAGCTAAGTGGGGGATTGTTATAAATAGCTTGTATGTTAGATAGTATAGAGAGAAAGAATTTCTATATTGTTAAAATATAAGAAAGTGAAGGAATGGCAAGAGTGAAATATGTATAGAATTATATATATATATAATTCAATATATATTATTCTATTATGGCACTTAACAAATAGATGTGTCTGTTAATAAACAGACATATCAATTCTATACAAACAGTCACAACTGTTTGTATAGGTACCTGTTAATAAACAGACATGTCTATTCTATACAAATAGTCATAACTATTTGTATAGGTATCTTTTAATAAACAGACATGTCTATTACATAAATAGTTGTATCTATTGGAGATAGACAGATGTGTCTATCTAGTAAAGGTGCCATGACTTTTCATTCATTATAAATATGGATGAGTTTTTTCAATCCAGAGATATATACTACTTCTATTTCTTCTTCTTTTCTTCTAGTCTCTCTAAATTCAGTTCATATAAAGAGTTCTTAAGGGAAATCTTCAGGAGTTGCTGTCTGCAGATTTCAGGCTTTGTTGTATCCTGGAGGTATATTGCCATAACCTTGCAGCAATTTAGTGGGGGCAATTAATACCTTAAAGATAGTGATTCATCACGCCTCAAAGCCTATTCTACACCCACTGCCACAACAATTTATAGGGTTTTGGGAGAGAGTTGTGATAGGGTTTGAAGTCCTAGGGTGATAAAGTTCAGATAATTTAAATAACTAGGATTGCAGAATTTGGGTGAGACTAAGATATAGATGAGGTGTTTCAACCAATGGGAAGAGAGGGGAAGGGGAAGGCACCAATAGGGAGTGAGAAAGAGGTATGGTAGGGTTTGAAGTCCTAGTGTGATAAGGTTCAGATAACTTAAACAACTCGGATTGAGGAATTTGGGTGAGAATGGGATATAGGTGAAGTGTTCCAATCAATAGGAAGAGAGGGATAGAAAAAAAGATATTTTCTTATTTTAATTTCAAAAAATAAATTAAATGAGTATTATTTAAAATTCCTAACTAGATTTTCTTAGACATATAGGGCCCAATTAAACTTAATTAGGTACATTTAAAAATTACCCATATTAAATTTAAAGCAAACAAAATTTTATTTAAATTTAATTAAATTCGCTTTTCCAAAAAAAACATAATATTATTTTTCTTTTAAGATCATGCCATGAAATTAATAATTCAGCTCTATACCTCCAATTATATCTTACAGTCATATAATTTTTCATCATTGAATTTCCCACAGCTTTAATGCACATACTCATCAAGAAATAAGGGTCTACAGCATGGACAAATTAGAAACCATTTTTTTGTCCGGCACAAGAACGCAATGATTCCTAATCGTGTGGGAAATCACGCTTCAACAACAAAGCTTCTGCTTCTGGTGGACCCATTATCTGCCACAATTGCAAGAGCCAAGGCCATTTGGCCCGTTAATGCCCTAGCCCAAGAAACCAATTCTTCACTCCTCAAAATTGCCAGTCACAAACCGATGGACCTCAAACATATTTAGCTACCTCTGCCCCTTAGTTGTGGACCATGGACAATGAAGCAAACTATCACGTCACCTCAGCCAATGAAAATATTACTCATCCAACCAACTTGCAAGGCATTGACACAATTATGATTGTCAATGGTAAAAATATTTCAATAACTAATCTGGCCACTCTCGTGCATCTATTGATACTATTTCTTTTCAGTTGTATAACATTCTTTTAGCTCCTAAAATTCCTAAAAATTTATTTTCTGTCCATTCCTTGTGTTCTGCTAATCATGTTTCTGTTGAATTTTTTACTAATTCTTTTCTTATCAAGGATTCTCGCACGAGTCAAATCCTATGCCGCGGCCAAAGTAAAGATGGCTTATACTATCTACCTCTCCAAATCACTTCACCAGTGTCTCCTCAAGCTCATTCTGTCGAATTTAAAATCTGGCATGAAAGATTGGGCCACATAAATAATCGCACTGTTTCTCATGTTTTAGCTTCTAATAATTTGTCTTTTTTAAATAAAAATGATAAACATCATTGTTCTGCTTGCAGTGTTAGCAAAAGTCATAAGTTACTATTTTCTAATGCTACAACTTGTGTTTCCCAACCATTAGAATTGATTGGTTTAGATGTACGGGGACCATCACCGGTTCCATCAATTGATGGTTTTCGTTTTTATATCATCTTTTATGATCATTATAGTCATTACAAACGGATTTATTTTTTGAAACGTAAGTCCGATGTTTTGTCTATCTTTATTAAATTTCGCACTTTAATTGAGAAGTATTTTTCATTGCCAATTAAAACTTTCCAATCAAACTTGGAGAGTTTTAGGCCTTAACCCAATATCTAAGGGAAAATGGGATTTCTCACAAAGTGTCATGCCCTTATACACCAGAACAAAATGGTTGTGCAGAAAGAAAGCACAGACAAATAGTTGAGAGTGGTTGAGCCCATTTGCATCATGCTAGTATTCCATTAAAATACTGGACATATGCCTTTGACACAACAGTGTATACCATTAACCGTCTCCCTTCAATACACACTAAGCCTATGACCCCTTATGAAATTTTATTCAAAAGTCCACCAAATTATAATGCTTTAAGGGTGTTTGGGTCTCCATGTTATCCTTGGTTAAAACCTCATTCTAAGCATAAGTTGGATACAAATTCTGCTCAATGTGTATTTTTGGAATATAGCAAAATTCACAAAGGTTATATATACTTAGAACTTGCAACCAAAAAGCAAATAATCTCACGCCATGTTTTGTTTTTTGAGCAGATATTTCCATTTGCCACCCACGGAACCGAAGCTCCACAATCCATTGGTCTACCACTCCGTTCTATTGGATTGCTACCACCACCTGCTCTAAACACTAAAGCTAGATTACTAGGCCCACATCCCAGTATACTTCAAAGACCAGCAACTATCCTCAACCCACTATTCCACTCATACAGCCCACTTCACCACCCTCCACTTCACCAACAGTAAAAACGTAGAGTCAAAGTCCTCCCATTAAACGACCACAGCTGAGCCCCAATCCACCAAATGCTACTTCACCTATCATCAACCTGGACCCATCTCCAGACGCACCACAAGAGCCCATCCACACCCATCGTATGATAACATGAGCACAAACCGGCAGTTTGAAACCCAAAGTAGACATAGCCCACACACAATTACCCAAAGTACCAAGCTGTTATTCCAAAGCCATTGCTTTAAGAGAGTGGCATGAAGCAATGGAAAATGAAATAAATGCATTGCTCAGGACTGGAACATAGGATCTAGTGCCTAGACATCAAGCCCAGAATGTCATAGGTTGCAAATGGATATTCAGAATAAAATAGAAAACAGATGGCTCCATTAATAAATTCAAAGCTGGGTTGGTTGCAAAAGGGTTCACTCAATGCCTTGGCATAGACTTTAATGAAACTTTTTCACCTGTTGTAAAGTTGGCAACAATACGGCTAATATTATCCTTGGCAGTGTCAAACAATTGGACAATACGTCAATTAGAAGTGTCCAATGCTTTTTTGCATGGAGATTTAGACATATCAGTATATATGGAGCAACCACCGGAATTTATTAACAAGGAGAAGCCAACTTACGTGTGTAAATTACAACAGTCCCTATGGGGTTTGCGGTAGACATTGAGACAATGGTATAAAAAATTGACCACTTTATTAGTGAGTGCTAGATTTAAAATCTCCACCACAGATTCCTCCTTATTTTATTATAATCATGCCGGCGTACAGATGTTCTGTCTAGTGTATGTGGATGACTTAATTATCACTAGGTCCAATGATCAACATTTGTAGCAACTCATTCAGTCCATGGGTCAGCAAATCATGATTAAAGATCTTGGTCCCCCAGACTATTTTTTGGGGCTAGAAGTCCTTCACACAAAGACAGGCCTACACCTCTCTTAAACCAAATACATAGGAGAGCTATTGGCTAAGGCCCAAATGGCCATTTGTAATCCCATTTCAACTCCAATAGTGCCATTGGAAAAACTCCAACGCGACAACGATGAACCCTTCACATATCCCACTTTGTACCGTGCTCTGTGTGACACCCCTTACCTGTCTATACTATAGCCGAGTAAGATATGTCACACAGTATACCGGAATAGCCTATTTTATTTTAATCCTTTTTATCCTCCCTTATTTATTTTTATCATAGTTATGAAGTATAATTTGTGAAATATAATTTATTTAAGTCATTTATTGAAATTATAATTTATTTGAGGTTTTGCAAATTTTATAGAAAATCCAGCAGAGTGCCAAATAAAAATGGAGAAAACAGTTCTTTGGAACCTAAGAAAAATACTTCCAAAAATTCTCAATCAATCCCAAACTCCATTTCATCATCAAAATCTCAATATTTCTCAAATATACTCCCATTTCTCAATCATTCATTTTATAGGATATTCATGTACAAGTCATATATAAATATTCATTTTTTCATTCATAAACATAATTTTCACTATTTACATTGATAACGAAATACATTACATGAGTCTCAATTTCATATAAGAAAATAAAAGTTAATTACAAAATACCCAAAATGAAACCTAGTGTCCTACCAATGCACTAATGTCGGTGAGGTGACACGGACACTATGCAGAGCTGCAGATGATCTTGCCCAGTCTGTGGTCTACTGGGCTCTCTATCGGTCTCTCCAGAACTTACGCGTGGCAAAAGAAATGCGCTAAGTAATAATGCTTAGTGGTGCCAATAATAGAATAAAAAGAAATAACAGAAAATAAATATGCAGTGAATGTATTGATGTCTTATGCAGATAAATTTTCGATAATTATTTGTAGTCTTATTAATTTTGTACTAATTATATTCATTATTTCATTAAATTTATCCACTTTCATTTTTGGTTGCCCAAGTAACCTATCTTTGGATGATTGGGTGGATAAGCAGATGGCGCTTTGGGTATCAAGTACCTTGGGCCGTCACACCATCGGTCACATATGTATCTCTCGGTGTGCAACAGAACAGATAATAAGCTGTGATAAACATTGGGCATAAGGCCAAGTATCATCATAATGTCAGAATGGCTAAAGGCCATAAAATCACAGAATGGCATAATGCCATGTGTAGTACTGCTAACTAAACCCTATTGGCATGCCCACCTATCCAAGCCAATCTTGCTAGGTGTACTAGGGCATGTTTCACTTTTAAATTTTACAATTCTTGAAATTTAGGTTTAGGTGTTACTACTCATTTCCTTAGTCAACTAAAATGTTGACTTTTGCATAGACAATAGGTACATTGGTTCTAATACTCTCAACATACCACATTTTGCATTCTAAAGTTGTGGGTATTGGTTGCCAATACCATTTCTGAGTGTAGTGTTAATTATTCACAATTTTCATATTTCAAGCCTTATGTTTACTATTTCATTGGTCATTTATACAGTAGGAATTTGGAAAAGTTGTCTTCATGAAAGTTGTTCCTTATTTTGTCTAATTACATTTCCATTTTTGAATAACTCCATTTAGAGTTTTGTAGCTCAAGTTATGGCCTAAACACCATAACTGATCGGATTAGACAGAATCCAAAATTCTGGGCAAAACTAGTGCTGCCAGATTTGGTAACCTAAGTTTGGTTGGAAATTTGACTAGGTTATGGTCAGAATTTGGATTTATGTTATTCATAAAAGTTGTAGGTGTATGTCTCATTTTTGTGCTGGTGAAATTTCAAGGCAATTGGACCTTTCTACACTAAGTTATGACCAAATGAATAGACATTGTTCATTTAGTCATTTTGCCTAGGCAGAATGCAAGTCACTCAGATTATGGCAATTTTTAGACGAACTTGGTTTGGTTTTCTGGGCAGGGTTTCTTCACCAAAGTGGTGCCATTATGTGTCTAGTTCATGTCCAATTGGCCTTGCACCAATTGAAGCTCTACAACTCCATTTATAGCTGCCCAAACCTGCTGGACTCACATCCAAACCTGCAGGCGTGCCAAGCGACTCACCCAAATTCAAATACCAAGCCACAACTCACTTCATTTCTTCATCATACATAGCCAAATGGTCACTAATTGACCATTTAAACTTTCATTCACCAACACATGAACAAAGTCCAAGTTTTGTGCCCCAAACCCTAACTCCAACAACTAAAATTTTATACACATACAATCCATGAATTTCAACACCTAAATCATGTTCAATGGCATTCATACACAAAATTTTTAGAAGAAATTGGCACTAACCTTGACTTAGGCACTTTCCAAAGCTTCAAAACTTAACTTTCTTCCTTTCAAATTGCTTCCCAAGGCTTGCTCTAGTTGTAAGGAAAATTTTTAACGAAAGGAACAAGGGATTTTATGGTGTAAAATGGTGGGAAAGGAAGCTTGGTTAGGATGGAATGGTGGAGTCTCTTTGGTGAATGGTCACTCCAAGGAAGAAGATGGGTAAGGGATGCAGATTTCTTTTGTTCATTTTTGTCTCATTTATCCCATTTTAATGAGTTTGCTTAATTGTGATTGGTGGAGAGTTATTTAATTACCTCATATGATGTCAAAAGTCCCATTTTTTTATTTTCTTTTCTTTTCTTTTCTACTTAATTTCAATTCAATTTTTAGCAATATTTATTCATATTTTGTGTCATGATAATTATTTACTTAACTGGACAAGTTGGCCAAAAATCACCTCTGAAGGCGAAATAACCAAAATACCATTCGTTTGGCTTAACAGACTAAAATTGTTTGTACCGATTGAAAAAATTTTTTAAGTATTTTCTTGGCATTCTAATGCCATAGGAACCTCAATGACCCTTCTTTGGAGTACTAAAAATTATTTTATGAATTTCCCCCAGGTCTAGGGCTCCTCATTGCGAGAACCGCAACTTTTCACTAGGTTACCCATCGCTAGGGCACTGACTCATTTAACTTGGTTGTATTTTATTTCTAAAATTTTTTTCTAAATTTTTCTTATTAATATTTGAGTTAATTATGGTTCCTCACTTTAGTTTAAATATTTTTCCGGACGTTCTAGTTGTCGGACCGACCTTTAGTCACCGGAACAGTAGAATGTACGGAGTTGCTACAGGAAGGGTGTTACAACTCTTCCCCTCTAATTTAAATTTCGTCCTCGAAATTTACCTGATGCAAACAGTTGAGGGAACTGTTGCCTCATCGTCTCTTCACTTTCCTAAGTTACCTCCTCGGTATTGTGGTGCCTCCAAAGCACTTTCACCAGTGGAATCTGCTTATTCCTCAACTCTTTCACTTCCTGAGCTAGGATCCGTATGGGTTATTCTTCATATGTCAAATCCTGTTATACTTCAATTTCTTCCATGGAGATGACATGTGAAGGATCTGAGCGGTATCTTCTTAGCATAAATACGTGGAACACATTGTGGATCTTGTCCAGCTCTGATGGTAAAGCTAGCCTGTAGGTTACTGGTCCCACACGTTTAATGACTTCATATGGGCCAATGAACCTACGGCTCAACTTACCTTTTCTTCTAAACCTTAGTACCTTCTTACACGGTGACACCTTGAGGAACACTTTGTCTCCAATCGCATATTCTATTTCTTTTCTCTTCAGGTCAGCATAGGATTTTTGTCTGTCTGAGGCAACCTTCAGATTGGCCTTGATCAGCTTTACCTTCTCCTCAGTCTGTTTCACCAAGTCTGGCCCTACTAGTTTATCTTCACCCAATTCAGTCTAGCATACTGGAGTTCTACATTTCTTTCCATATAGTGCTTCATACGGGGCTATTTGGATGCTAGCTTGGTAGCTATTGTTGTATGCAAATTCTACCAGTGGGAGGTATCTACCCCAACTTCCCTCAAACTCAATGACACAACTTCTCAGCATATCCTCAAGGACCTGACATATATTTCATGTTATTATTATCATTTCAGTTCAATATTTGCATTAGTTCAATTAGTTTTAATTGTTTACCTAGATTACTCTTTCTGATTGCCCATCATGCGAGGATGGAAAATCAGCTCTTGAAGTGGAGTTGTGTACCCAAGGATTCATGCAACTTCTTCCAGAATCTCGATGTAAACCTTGGGTCTCGATCAGATATGATGGAAAGTGGAATTCCATGTAGTCTAACTATCTCACTGATATACAATTCTGCTAACTTCTCCAGTGAGTAGTCAGTCCTAACTAGCAGAAAATGTGCTGACTTCGTTAATCTATCTACTATCACCCATACTGCATCATGCTTCTTCTGGGCGAGAGGTAGACCACTTACAAAATCCATGGTGACCCGATTCCATTTCCATTCAGGTATGCGTATAGGCTGTAGCAAACCCGATGGAACTTGATATTCTGCCTTGACTTGTTGACATGTCAAGCATTTAGTCACATAGTCAGCTATATCCTTCTTCATACCGGGCCACCAATAATGAAGCTTCAAGTCATGATACATTTTTGTACTTCCTGGGTGCATAGCATAAACACTGGTGTGTGCCTGTTTCAGGATACTGGCTTTCAATTCCCCATCATCTGGTACACATACTTTCTTTGTAGTACAGACACCCATCTGCTTTTACCTCATAGTCAATTGCTTTCCCCTCTGAGATTTTACTCATAGTAGTCATTAATTTCTCATCTACCTTCTGCCCATCTAAAATCTGCTGTAGCAGGTTTGGCCTCACTTGCAACCGGCCAAAATAGCTCCATCTCGAGCTAAGGATAGACGGGCATTCAATGATCTCAAAGTTGTGATGGATTTTCTGCTCAAAGCATCTGCAACTACATTTGCCTTCTCAGGATGGTAGTCAATTACACAATCATAGTCCTTCAGGAACTCAATCCATCGCCTCTGTCTAAGGTTGAGCTCCTCTGGGTTGGCAAGTATTTCAGAATTTTGTGGTCTGTGTAAATGTAGCATTTTTCACCATATAAGTAGTGCCTCCATATCTTCAGTGCAAAGATAATTGCTGCAAGCTCTAGATCATGGGTTGGGTAATTCTGTTCATATGGCCTTAGCTGCCTGGAAGCATAGGCGACCACCTTCCCCTCTTGCATCAATACACAGCCTAACCCATTATGAGAGGCATCACTATAGACCACAAAGTCTTTTCCCAACACTAACTGTGTTAACATTGGTGCCTCTGTCAACATAGCCTTCAACTTCTTAAAACTAGCCTGACGTCATTCCAGTCAAATCTGACATTCTTGTGTAACAACTTGGTCATTGGAGCAGCTATTAAAGAAAATCCCTTCACAAATCTTCTGTAATACCCAGCTAGCCCCAAGAAACTTCTGACCTCAGTTGTATTTCTATGAGGCTTCCATTCCATCACCGCTTCTATTTTCTTGGGATCCACTCTAATCTCATCAGTTGACACGATGTGTCCAAGGAATGCAATCTCATTCAACTAGAAGTCACACTTGGATAACTTAGCATACAGCTTCTTTTCTCTCAAGGTTTGCAGAACAATCCTCAAATGCTCATCATATTTTTCCCTGGTCTTGGAATACACCAAAATATCATCAAGAAAGACCACTACGAACAGATCTAAGTATGGATTGAAGATACGGTTCATAAGATCCATGAATGCTGCTGGTGCATTTGTTAGGCCAAAGGGCATGACTAGGAACTCATAATACCCATATCGGGTCCTGAATGCAGTCTTTGGCACATCTACATCCTTCACCCTTAACTGATGATACCCTGATCTGAGATCAATTTTGAAAAATACTCCTGCTCCCTTCAACTGATCAAACAAATCGTCAATTCTAGGTAACGGATATTTGTTCTTCACAGTTATTTTATTCAACTGCCGGTAATCAATACATAACCTCAAAGTCCCATCCTTCTTCTTTACAAACAGCACTGGAGCTCCCCATGGTGACACACTAGGGTGTATGAACCCTTTATCCAGTAACTCCTATAACTGGATTTTCAGTTCCTCTAATTCTGTGGGTGCCATCCTATAAGGAGCGATAGAGATTGGTGCTGTACCTGGCAGTATCTCAATAGCAAATTTGACTTCTCTTTCTGGTGGCAAGCCAGGCAATTCTTCAGGGAACACATCTGGGAAGTCTTTTACTGTGGATATGTCACACAGATCTGGCTTAGCCTGCCTAGTATTCACCACATGTGCTAGGTAGGCTTCACAGCCTTTTCTCATCAGTTTTCTTGCAATTGTGGTTGAGATGACATTGGACAAGAAATTTGTCCTTTACCCCACAACTGTGATCTCATTACCCTCATGAGTTTTTAAAGAAATCCTCTTCAGTTTATAATTAACCATTGCCTGATGACTTGACAACCAGTCCATTCCCAAAATCATGTCAAACTCATGGAAAGGCAACTCAATCAAGTCTGCTAAGAATTCATACCCCTGAATCCTTAACAGGCAACCCTTGTACACTTTATTCACCACTACACTGTGGCCCAATGGATTAGTGACCAGAATGTCTTGGTCACTCTCCCTTACTAATATCCCCCTTTCTATGGGTAGGTTGATGCAGATGTATGAATGAGTGGATCCTGGATCCACCAATGCATGCACAGATGTATTGTAGTGGGAGAACGTACCCCTGATGACATCCAGGGCATCTTGCTCCTCCTGAGCTCTTATGGCTTAGGCTCTGGCAGGTGGTCTGCCCTCAGGCCTCTATGCTGGCTCAGATGCAGGCCTCTGTGATGGTCCCACTGCCTCAGATTTCCTACCCCTTTGTAGTGTAGGAGCAGGTCTGTCTGTTTATGTTGGAGCAGCTATGGTAGTTTTGCATGGACAGTTCCTCAGCTGATACTCTGTCGACCCACACCTTAAGCAGGCACCCATCACTCTCCAACACTCCCCCTTATGTCACTTCAGGCAATGTGGATATGCAAAAGATGCTGGGGCTGGTCCCTTGAACCCCATCCCTGGAGTGCTGCCCACTGATGGTGTGGACTGACCTCTCCTAGGGGTGGACTGACCTCTCCTAGGGGTGAATTGTGGCCTGGGCCCCTAAGATTGACCCTGACCTTGTGGTTGACCTGAACTCTGTGCAGGTGGACCTTTAAACTTCTTCCCTGGTGCAGGAGATGACCTAGACTGACCTGGGCCCCTCTTCTACTGTCTTTCTCTTCTATTCTGCTCACTTATTATAACCTTTTCAACTTTTATTGCAGCTTCCACTAACTTGGTAAAATCTGTGATTCCCAAGGCAGTAATCATGATCTTTATGTTGTCATTTAATCTCTCTTCAAATCTTTTACACCTCTCGGCTTCATTAGGGACTATCTCCCTTCCATATCGACTTAGTCTGACAAATTCCTTTTCATACTCTGCCACTGTCAGCTGTCTCTGCCTTAGGTTAATGAATTCTCTTCTTCTCTCTTCTAGGTATACACTCCCACATATTTCTTCTTGAATTCTGAGAGGAAGAAGTCTCAAGTTATTACTTCTAACTACACTTCACTAGACACCATATCCCACCATTCATATGCATCATCTTGCAACAGAGATACAACAGTTTCTAGGTTTTGCTCTGGAGTGCAGTGGAGTTGTTTTAAAACCCTTCCTGTTATGTTCAACCAATTTTCGGCTACAACAGAATCATCTTCTCTCTTGCCAAAGAAATCCACTGCTCCAAAATTTCTCAGTCTTTCCAGGTGTGATTTTTGCTGTGGAGTTGGTGGTGGTGGAGGCATTACCTTAGCCATTTGTCTGAAGAATTCAGCCATTTGCTGGAACATGGCCTATGCAGGCTGAGCAGGCTCTGCTGGAGCTGGTGGAGCAGGTTGTCCCCTACCCCCAGTCTCAACTACTACAGGTGGAGCATGACTCTCCACTTCCTTCTCAATTGTCCTTTGAGATGTAGGGTCCATATCCTATTTAAAATAGCAAAGACAAACAGATCTGCATTAGTGTCACCTCGACTCTTACAAATACAATGCATGGTATGGACTCGATCTAGGCCCAGAAACGCCTAAACCGTGCTCTGACACCACTAAATGTGATACCTCTTACCCGTCTACAGTATAGCTGAGTAAGATATGTCACATAGTTATGAAGTACAATTTGTGAAATATAATTCATTTAAGTCATTTATTGAAATTATAATTTATTTGAGGTTCCGCAAATTTTATAGAAAATCCGGCAGAGTACCGGATAAAAATGGAGAAAACAGTTCTTCGGAACCTGAGAAAAACACTTCCAAAAATTCTCAATCAATCCCAAACTCCATTTTATCATCAAAATCTCAATATTTCTCAAATATACTCCCATTTCTCAATCATTCATTTCATAGGATATTCATGTACAAGTCATAAATAAATATTCACTTTTTCATTCATAAACATAATTTTCACTATTTACATTGATAACAAAATACATTACATGAGTCTCAATTTCATATGAGAAAATAAAAGTTAATTACAAAACACCCAAAATGAAACCTAGTGTCCTACCAATGCACTAATGTCGGTGAGGTGACACGGATACTATGCAGAGCTGTAGATGATCTCACCCAGTCTGTGATCTACTTGGCTCTCTATCGGTCTCACTAGAACCTACGCATGACAAAAGTAACGCGCTAAGCAATAATGCTTAGTGGTGCCAATAATAGAATAAAAAGAAATAACAGAAAATAAATATGCAGTGAATGTGTTGATATCTTATGCAGACAAATTTTCGATAATTATTTGTAGTATTATTAATTTTGTACTAGTTATATTCATTATTTCATTAAATTTATCCACTTTCATTTTTGGTTGTCCAAGTAACCTATACTGGATGACTGGACTGGATAAATGGGTAAATTGGCACAGGGTATCAAGTACCTCGGGCCGTCACACCATCGGTCACATATGTATCCCTCGGTGTGCAACAGAACAGATAATAAGCTGTGATAAATATTAGGCACAAGACCAAGTATCATCATAATGTCAAAATGGCTAAAGGCCATAAAATCACAGAATGGCATAATGCCATGCGCAGTACTGCTAACTGAACCCTATTGGCATGCCAACCTATTCAAGCCAATCTTGCTAGGTGTACTAGGGCATGTTTCACTTTTAAATTTTACAATTCTTGAAATTTAGGTTTAAGTGTTACTATTCATTTTCTTAGTCAACTAAAATATTAACTTTTGCATAGACAATAGGTACATTGGTTCTAATAATCTCAACATACCCCATTTTGCATTCTAAAGTTGTGGCTATTAGTTGCCAATATCATTTCTAAGCTTAGTACTAATTATTCACAATTTTCAGATTTCAAGCCTTATGTTTATTGTTCCATTGGTCATTTATACAGTAGGAATTTGGCAAAGTTGTCTTCATAAAAGTTGTTCCTTATTTTGTCTAGTTACATTTCCATTTTTGAATCACTCCATTTGGAGTTTTGTAGCTCAAGTTATGGCCTAAACACCATAACTGACCGGATTAGACAGAATCCAAAATTCTGGGCAAAACTGGTTCTATCAGATTTGGTAATCTAAGTTTGGTTGGCGATTTGACTAGGTTATGGTCAGAATTTGGATTTATGTTATTCATAAAAGTTGTAGGTGTATGTCTCAGTTTTGTGCTGGTAAAATTTCAGGTCAATTGACCTTTCTACACTGAGTTATGACCAAATGAATAGACACTATTCATTTGGTCATTTTGCCTAGGCAGAATGCAAGTCACCCGGATTAGGGCAATTTTTAGGCGAACTTGGTTTGGTTTTCTGAGCAGGGTTTCTTCACCAAAGTGGTGTCATTATGTGTCTAGTTTCATGTTCAATTAGCCTTGCACCAATTGAAGCTCTACAACTCCATTTATAGCTGCCCAAATTTGCTGGACTCACATCCAGACCTGCAGGGCAGCCAAGGCAGCTCACCCAAATTCAAATACCAATCCACAACTCACTTCATTTCTTCATCATACATAGCCAAATGGTCACTAATTGACCATTTAAACTTTCATTCACCAACACATGAACAAAGTCTAAGTTTTGTGTCCCAAACTCTAACTCTAACAACTAAAATTTTTATACACATACAATCCATGAATTTCAACACCTAAATCATGTTCAATGACAACCATACATAAAATTTTTAGAAGAAATTGGCATTAACCTTGACTTAGGCACTTTCTAAGGCTTCAAAACTTCACTTTCTTCCTTTTAAATTGCTGCCCAAGGCTTGCTCTAGTTGTAAGGAAAATTTTTAATGAAAGGAGTAAGGGATTTTATGGTGTAAAATGGTGGGAAAGGAAGCTTGGTTAGGATGGAAATGGTGGAGTCTCTTTGGTGAATGGTCACGCCAAGGAAGAAGATGGGTAAGGGATGCAGATTTCTTTTGTTCATTTTTATCTCATTTATCCCATTTTAATGAGTTTGCTTAATTGTGATTGGTGGAGAGTTATTTAATTACCTCATGTGATATCAAAAGTCCCATTTTTTTCATTTTTCTTTTCTTTTCTTTTCTACTTAATTTCAATTCAATTTTTAGTAATATTTATTCATATTTTGTGTCATTATAATTATTTACTTAACTGGACAAGTCAGCCAAAAATTACCTCTGAAGGCAAAATGACCAAAATGCTCTCCGTTTGGCTTAACAGACTAAAATTGTCTGTACCAATTGAAAAATTTTTCTAAGCATTTTCTTGGCATTCTAATGCCATAGGAACCTCAATGACCCATCTCTAGAGTCCTAAAAATTATTTTATGAATTTTTTCCCGAGTCTAGGACTCCTAGTTGTGAGAACTGCAACTTCCCACTAAGTTATCCATCGTTAGGGCACCGACTCATTTAACTTGGTTGTATTTTATTTCTAAAATTTTTCCTAAATTTTTCTTATTAATATTTAAGTTAATTATGGTTCCTCACTTTAGTTTAAATATTTTTTTCGGACGTTTTAGCTGTCCGGACCGACACTGGTCACTGGAACAGTAGAATGTACGGAGTTGCTACAAGGAGGGTGTCACACTCTGGTCGGAGGGCTTCAATATCTTATGTTAACCAGGCCAGACATCTCCTTCTCAGTCAATCAAGTGTGGCAATTCTTGCACTCACCGACCACTGAGCACTGGAAAGCACTCAAACGTATATTGCGATATATAAAGTCCACTCAAACTCATGGTCTTCTGATTCAACGCAGCACCAATCAACAACTGCATATATATTCAGACTTCGACTAGGATGTGACAAAGATGATCATCGCTCCATCACTGGTTATGCTATTTTTCTTAGCCCCAATCTCATTTTGTGGACCTCTCATAAGCAACGAACAGTTGCTCGAAGCTCTACCGAACCTGAATATAGAGCCATCGGTGCAGCTACAACAGAGGTGACATGGTTACTGTCTTTACTCAGAGAAATATCCATGACTCCTTCAGAAGCTCCGATCCTGTGATGGGACAATGTCGGAGCCACATACCTTGCAGCAAATCTGATATTTCACAATCGGATGAAACACATAGAGGTTGAATATCACTTTATCAGAGAGATGGTGGCTAAGGGCTCCCTTGCTGTTCATTACATTTCCAGCAAGGACCAAATTGAAAATGTCTTCACGAAAGGTTTATCAAAATGTCATCATCAGCAGCTCACACAACAGCTTACAATTCGACCCAATTTGTCTCAACTTGAGGGGCGTGTAACAGTAGTATCAATTTGAAACATGATATAATAGCAGTATCAGTTTCAAACATGATAAGCCAACTCAGTGTAAATTGAATTCAAATATCTCAACAGATATATTGTAACTACTGGCATATTTTGTGCAACAATTGAGATATGCCTCTGTAAAAATTGTATATAAACAGTAGCCAATACAATACAGAAAAATATACAAGTTCAGTTCATCAATTACACCTTTCCTATGTTGGTAGACTTCTGCATGTCTGACGTCTTTCTAATTGTCACACCTTACCCCTCTGTAAGGTGTAACATGATTCCGTAGAATACCTAATAAACTACCGAACTTTACCTACCGATAACTCATTAAGTACCCTACAAGGGATTTTAAAACAATTTTCTTACTTTCATAAGTGGTGAGCATTTTTTACTAGGTATTAAAATATTTAATTAGAGTTTGAAAACTAGTTAAAATTTTTGTTCCATTTTATTTTTCTGCAAATTTTATAGAAATTTTGGCAGAGTGCCGTCTGTATTTTGAGAAAATAATTCTTCAAATACTTGTAAAAAACACTTCTAATGATTTATCTGAACAACTTCATCAATTCCACAACCATCCCAACCAATTTCAACATCATTACTCAATTTCCAATATTCAACATCATCAAAATACTATAATTCAATTTTTACAAATTAAAACAAAATACTTCCATTCATATTTAATTAAAGATAAAATAATTTATAGGCATTATTACAAAAATTTACATTAAGAAAAATCAAAACTAAAATTTATTATAAGTTTTATACAACTCTATACAACTGCTCATGACCATTTTCTACATTTAGATACATCAAAATAATTTTTACAATCAGGGTATAAAATATACCCGATAAACTTCAGAGTAGGTAGCTCCTCAATCCTCAGCAGCTCACTCTGCTGCTCCTCTAGTCTCTATATCTGCGACAGGAATAAC
Organism: Hevea brasiliensis; assembly: GCF_030052815.1. Classification (NCBI taxonomy): domain Eukaryota; kingdom Viridiplantae; phylum Streptophyta; class Magnoliopsida; order Malpighiales; family Euphorbiaceae; genus Hevea; species Hevea brasiliensis. The sequence goes on along the minus strand of NC_079507.1, from coordinate 68,375,388 downwards.
AGCCATCGCTGAGTACTAGGACTCAGTGGTGCACAACATACTAAAATAACATTTATGCAGAATTTAAATCATACTTATTCAAAAATTAAACTGAATAAGAGAAATAAATACAAAACATGATTTAGATGCATTTAATCCAACAATTTCATTTCGAAAGTCTCAAAATAAATTTCATAAAAACACAGCTATATCATACCATTCGAAACAAATATTATCTCAGTAGCCAGAGGCTAAGGAGAAGTCACATCACAAGGCTAGCTAGCTCAAATATATGGGAACCCATTATTTTTCTTCTTCTACTGGCGCACACCTTAACACTTCAGCCAGAGAAGGAATCAAAATTCAGCGATTTCCCCACTAGTCATCTTTGGTGAGGCATTCAAATATATGGTCATGACACTGTGGTTTCAAAACTATCTTAACAATTTACTAAACATTTGATGCCATTTCAAATATATACAATTAAATTTTCAACAATTTAAATTAAAAGCATAATAAATATTTCAAGACAATGATATCACAATTCAATATTTCAATTCATTCAAAACGATGTGCAGAAGAAAGTTTATAGAAATTCTATGTTGTGCACAAACCTTATACGAGTCGCCTCTTGGCCTTGACTCAATCCCTCGGGTTCTTTCCCGGTATTCTTTTCCACTGAAACACACAGTTTCACAGTGTTTCAGTATCATAACTTAGTATAAATCTAAAAATAATTTCAAATTTACTTTTACCTAGCTTTAATATGCTAAACTTAACGTTCTTTAAAATTTGTGTTTCGGGGTTACTATTCAAGTCAATTTGTTGACTTTCTAAGGCTTAATAGGTATAGGAATTCTAATTTCACCCACATACCACATTTTGGTTACCTAATTTGTTGGTTTTGGTTGTTTACTCAAAACTTAAGTCTTTAGGCAAAATTTCACATTTTCTGTTTTAGTGTCTTATGTTACACTGTTCCATTGGTCATTTTGCTATTAGAATTTGGCTAAGTTTTCTTCATAGAAATTGTTCCTTATTGTCTTATACGAGTCGCCTCTTGGCCTTGACTCGATCCCTCGGGTTCTTTCCCGGTATTCTTTTCCACTGAAACACACAGTTTCACAGTGTTTCAGTATCATAACTTAGTATAAATCTAAAAATAATTTCAAATTTACTTTTACCTAGCTTTAATATGCTAAACTTAACGTTCTTTAAAATTTGTGTTTCGGGGTTACTATTCAAGTCAATTTGTTGACTTTCTAAGGCTTAATAGGTATAGGAATTCTAATTTCACCCACATACCACATTTTGGTTACCTAATTTGTTGGTTTTGGTTGTTTACTCAAAACTTAAGTCTTTAGGCAAAATTTCACATTTTCTGTTTTAGTGTCTTATGTTACACTTTTCCATTGGTCATTTTGCCATTAGAATTTGGCTAAGTTTTCTTTATAGAAATTGTTCCTTATTGTCTTAATTTTATTCTTCCCTTTGAATCACTCCAATTAGAGTTTTTTAGCTCAAGTTATAGCCATTTGAATCATGGCTGCTAGATAGGGCTTACCTAGATTTCTGGGCAAATTTTTGGGTTGTGGCAATTTTAGGTCACCAAATTTGGGTGACTAAATGACTTGGTTAAGGGCATAATTTGGGTTTATATTCTTTATAAAAGTTTTAGGTCTATATCTCAGTTTTATACTGGTAAAATTTTAGGTTATTTAGACCTGCCTAGGCCAAGTTATGGCCAAATGAACAAACATTTGGTCATTTTTGTACAGGTCAGATTGCCTAATCCGGATTTGGTCAATTTGTTCACTAGGTTTTAGTTACTTTTTGAGCATGATTCTTGAATGAAAAATGTGTCATTTTGTGTCTAATTTCATTCCCAATTGGCCTTACACCAATTGGGCTTGTAAATTTTCAGTTTTGGTCCCTGAAAGGGACCTAGGTCATGCTGCCTGCATACTGCCCACATCCAATCTGAATCTCCACTCACTTCCAACACTTCCAACATACCCCAATTGGTCACAAATGACCATTTCTCACCTCAAACAAGGTCAAACATACCATTTGGCCACTTTTCCAAATTTTTGTCTACCAAACCCTAGGTGCCAAAACCCTAACTACACTAATTGTTACATTTAACTAATTCAAAGCATACTAACATTACTCCATCACTCAATTAAGCTTCTTAACATAATTACTTCAATCAAAGCACAAACATTTCCATCACAAACCCTAGCTGGCAGAAATTTACTCTTGTTCCCCAAGGATGTTACTCTTGTTCCCCAAGGATGTTTTCATTTCATTTTAAGCATATTTATAAGTTCTTTATGCTATAAATACTTTAATTAAACTAAAAATTTGAAGTGAACTTACTAACTTTGAATGCAGAATTTTCTTCTTCCTTTCCTTCAAGTTTTCTTTTCTTTTTTTTCCTTGCACCTTCCTTTCTAGTTGCCCAAACAAGTTTTATCTATGGTAGGTTACTTTTCTATGGTGGAATTTTGTTATTTTTTAAGCTCACAAAAGAGCTCTAATGAAGGTTTATGGGTGAGGGAGAGAGTGAGAGGGAGAGGGACGACAAATGAAGAAGACTCTCCTTTTTTTTTTCTTTTCCTTTTCTTTTATGTATTTATCCTTATGGAAGACCACTAATTCTCCAAATTTTATTTTTTTTTATTTAGTGTTTATTGCATCATGCACGATGTCATCACTTTTCACTTTTTCTTTTTCTTTTTTTTTCTATTTATTTTTCTATTAGTTCTTTAATTTAATTTTCGATTTTGAAATTTTCTTTTCTCCGATTTTATTTGACAATTAGGTCAAGAGTCAGCTATCAGGGTCAATTGACCAAATTACCCCTCGCCGATTCGATTCGGTTTGCAAATAATTTAATTTTTCTTTCAGATCCCTGACCTAATTATTTGACCGGTTTAACAATTCTTTTTGTGATTTTCTCTTTTCCACTATGTTCGCAATAGTCCTGATGACCGCAGCGTCACATTTTACGGTTCAAAATTTGAGTTTAAATTGACTTCGTAGTCCTTCTCGAGGTCACCTATCGCTGTGACTCTCGGTTCATTTAACCTCTTATGTTCTGTTTTTCTTATTTATGCTTAACTAATTGACAATTACTAATTATTTATGTTTAAGGCTTATCTAGTTGTCTTAGATGTGATTCTAATCTCCTTAATTATCCAGACCGACCCCGGTCACCGGAATAGTGAAATATACCAGGCTATGCAATAGGGGTGTTACAATTCTTCCCCCCTTAAAATAAATTTCGTCTCGAAATTTTACCTAGTATCAGTCTCTAAACAGTTGTGGGTGCTGTCTCCTCATGTCCTCCTCTCATTCCCAAGTAGCTTCTTGGCCCGAATGATAGTTCCACAGCACTTTCACTAACGGTATCTGCTTGTTTCGTAGCTGCTTTATCTCATAAGCCAGAATCTCTATGGGTTCTTCTTCATATGTAAGGTCTGGATTCACTTTAATTTCTTCTACTGGTAGTACATGAGATGGGTCTGATCGATACCTCCTCAACATAGACACATGAAAGACGTTATGTATCTTCTTTAACTCTGGAGGTAGTGCCAAACGATATGTCAAAGGACCCACTCTTTCCAGAACCTCATATGGCCCAATGAAACGAGGACTCAATTTCCCCTTTCTGCCGAATCTCATAATTTTCTTCTAAGGGGAAACCTTGAGGAATACTTTGTCACCCACTGCATACTCAATATCCCTTCTCTTTAAATCAATATAGGACTTCTGAAGGTCTGATATAGTCTTAAGTCAATCTCTGATCAACCTGATCTTCTCTTTAGTTTGCTACAATTTCGGGCCCAATCATCTTCCTTTCACCTACTTCATCCTAACACAGGGGAGTTCTGCACTTTCTGCCATATAAAGCTTTATATGGAGGCATCCCAATGCTTGATTGGTAGCTGTTATTGCAAGCAAACTCAATCAAAGGCAAGTGTGTGTCCCAACTGCCCTCAAATTCAGTCACACAAGCTCATAGCATGTCCTTCAAGATCTGAATTACCCTCTCAGACTAGCCATCTCTGTGGGTGAAATGCCGTACTGAAGTTCAATCTAGTTCCTAGGGCTCTCTAAAGACTACCTCAGGATTTAGAAGTGAACCTAGGATCTCTGTCTGATATAATGGATACTGGCACTCCATGCAGTCTTACTATCTCATCAATGTACAATTTAGCCAATCTTTCTAAACTGTAGTCCATCTGAACTGGCAAAAAATGAGCAGACTTGGTTAGTCTGTCAACAATGACCCATACTGCATCATGACTCTTCTGTGTCCTCGAAAGTCCCATCACAAAATCCATCGTTATTCTCTCCCATTTCCATTCTGATACTGGTAGTGGATGTAACAAATCAGCAGGTACTTGATGCTCTGCCTTCACTTGCTGACAAGTTAGGCATTTGGAAACAAACTCTGCCACATCTCTTTTCATACCCATCCACCAGTAATGCTCTTTTAGCCCTCTATACATTTTTATGCCACCAGGATGCATGGCAAAAGGAGACTCATGTGCTTCCTTCAAAATGATTTGCCTCAAATCAACATCATTAGGAACACATATTCTGCCCTGGTGTAGTAGTAGACCATCATTTCTAATTGAGAATTCTGGTTTCTTGCCCTGCCAGACTTCTTCCAACAGTTTTTGATACCTTTCATCATTCTGAGTAGCCATTCTGATCTGATCAATCAACACTGGTTGTACATGCCATGCAACTGCTGTCTGCCCCTCATCATTAATCTCTAAGCTGGCATGCAATACTCTCAATTCATGTACCATAGACAAAGGAGTAACCCGTAGACTTGCCACAGTCTTGCGACTTAAGGCTTTTAGCCACTACATTAGCTTTCCTTGGCTGATAGTCTATCAGACAATTATAGTCTTTTATCAACTCTAACCATCTCCTTTGTCTCAAATTCAACTCTTTCTGAGTGCCCAAATACTTCAAACTCTTATGATCTGTATAGATGTAGCACTTCTCCCCATACAAATAGTGTCTCCAAATCTTAAGAGCAAACACAATAGCTGCAAGCTCCAAGTCATGTGTCGGATAGTTCTTTTCATGTGGTTTCAGCTGGCATGATGCATAGGCAATGACATTTCGATCTTGCATCAATACACAGCCTAACCCATTGAGCATCACTGTAAACTGTGTATTCTTTACTCGGAGTAGGTAAAGTCAGGACTGGAGCTTAAGTCAAACACCTCTTTAATTCATCAAAACTCTACTGACATTTGTCCGTCCACTGAAATTTCACATCTTTTTAAAGTAATTTGATCAATGGAGATGCCAACATAGAGAATCCCTTCACAAAACGACGGTAGTATCCAGTTAAACCCAGAAAACTGCGAATCTCCATGATATTTTTGGATGGCCTCCAATTAAGGACAGCTTCTATCTTACTTGGATCTACCTTAATACCTTCTGCTGATACTACATGCCCCAAGAAAGATATTTTTTTTAGCCAAAATTCACATTTTGACAATTTGGCATATAGCTGTTTCTCCCTCAAAGTCTGCAATACAATCCGCAGATGTCTATCATGCTCTTCTGCATTCCTCGAATAGACCAATATTTCATCTATGAATACCACAATAAACTGGTTAAGGTATGGTCTGAAGATAGTGTTCATCAAATCCATAAAAGCAACCGGAGCATTAGTTAACCCGAATGGCATGACCAAGAACTCATAATGGCCATAGCGGGTTCTGAAGGCAATTTTAGGAATACTCTGCTCTTGTACTTTCAGCTGATAATAACCTGATCTCAGGTCAATTTTGGAGAACACAGCTGCACCCCTCAACTGATCAAACAAGTCATCAATGCGAGGCAATGGATATCTATTCTTTATTGTCACCTTATTCAACTGCCGATAATAAATACATAACCGGAGAGTGCCATCTTTCTTCTTTACAAATAACACTGGCGCTCCCCAAGGTGACACACTAGGGCTGATAAAGCCCTTGTCAAGCAGCTCTTGCAACTGCACTTTCAACTCTTTCAATTCTGCAGGTGCCATTCTATATGGTGTTATAAAGATTGTGTCCACACCAAGCATAGCATCAATCTCAATCTGCACCTCTTTTTCTGGAGGTAATCCTGGCAATTCATCAGGAAACACATCCAAAAAGTCACATACAGTAGGAATGTCCCTCAGTGTTGGACTCCCACTTGGGTGTCTATCACATGTGCCAAGTATGCTTCACACCCCTTTCTGATCATCCTTCTGGCTAGTGCAGCCGAAATGATGTTTGATGGCAGTAAATGCCTCTCCCCATGTATTACCACATCACCGCATGCAGAGGAGACCAAAAGTGACTGTCTTGATCTCTGATCCAATCATGGCATGATGCCTGGCTAACCAATCCATGCCCAAGATGATATCATAATCTCTGAAGGGCATTTGAATCAAATGTGACAGAAAAACATGTCCTTGGATCACCAAAGGACAGTCTCTATAGATTCTGTTGACTCAAACCTCTTGTCCTAATGGACTAGTTACTAGTACTTCAAAACCCATTTTGACACACGGAATAGCAAGTCAACTGACTATGTTAGCACTAAAATATGAGTGGGTTGAACCCAGATCAAACAACACAAATACTTCTTTATCAGAGATAGAGAATGTACCGGCTACCACATCAGAAGTCTCAGCCTCTTCTCGCTGTCTCATCATATAAACTCTGGCTGAAGCACTCATTTGTGTTGACTGACCAACAGTACCCTGACTACCAGAAGTAGTGCCTCTACCTCTGTCTCTTCCTCTGTAAACTGGTTGTGAACCTCTGGGAGCAGGACTCTGAATAGATCCTTCTACAGTCGTAGGAGCTGGACCGAATCTAGGAGCACTAGTTCAATCTTTTGCAATATGACCCTTGCCTCCACAGTTAAAACAGGCTCCTGTTGCCCAATAGCATTCTCCCCCATGAATCTTGCCACAAATCTCACAGAGGTGGGGAGGTTGTGAACCCCTGCTCGATTGTTGACCAGACCTAGGGGGTCTCTCTCCAGAGAATCGGACCCTTCCAAACCTTCCACCTTGACCTCTGTTAGGTCCCCTAAATTTCTTCCTCTTCCCAAAAGTACCACTAGGACTTGGCTCTATTGACTTTTTCCCCTTGTTTTTCTCTGGTTTTTCAGCTTTTTCTAATTTTTCTTTTGCTGGGGTCACTTCTGATTCAATTCTTTCCAACTCAAGTGCCTGAGAGATGAGCTCTGAGAAATTACTATGTCTGAATCCCACAACTTGCATCCGTAGGCTGGGCTTCAAACTCATCTCAAATCTCTTGCACCTTTCCTTACTGATAGAAAGGAGATTCCTAGCATAGTGGCTTAAGCAGGAGAACTAGCTCTCATATTCTGCCACTATTCTATTGCCTTGTTTTAGACTCAGAAATTCTTGTAGTTTCTAATCCATGTATGCATCTGGGACATTTTTCTATCTGAATTCTCTGATGAAGTCATCCCAGGTCAGTACTGGTGGTTCAGCCAAGCTGTGAGGGATGGTCTTCCACCAATCATACTCATCCCCTTGCAGTAGTGATACTAAGTATTCAAATTTCAGCTCATCAGGGCAGTGCAGCTTCTTGAACACTCGATCCATCCTCTCTAGCCACTGCTTTGCCTCTAAAGGGTCTACTATACCCTTGAATTCCGTAGCCCCATACTTCATGACTTGTCATCTTGTCGATTGGAGCTTGAGGTTGCACCACAAAAGTCTGGGGTGGAGCTTGAGTAGGCATACCCCTAGCCATTTGTTGAAACATTGCCGCCATCTGCAATGTGAACTGTGCAGGAAACTGCAGCATTTGTGGGGCTGGTGCTACTGACCCACTAACATTCTGTAGAGCTGGGGCTTCCTCTTGTGCCTCAGCTTCAACAGATTGCTCAACTGAGTGATCCCCTTCTTCCATTTCAATATGGAGTAGGATATCTCCTGAATAAATAACACAAGGAGATTCCCTTCGTCAGTTCATATTTATGATGTAATGCCCTGTATGTAACAAATAAGGACATTGAACAGTTGTACTTAACAAGGAAAGACACAAATTCACAAGTTAAAACATACTTTAAAAATTTGCTCTGATACCACTAAAACATGTCACACTTTACCCCTCTGTAAGGCATAACATGATCCCGTAGAATACCTAATGAACTACTGAACTTCACCTACTGATAACTCATTAAGTACCCTACAAGGGATTTTAAAACAATTTTCTTACTTTCATAAGTGGTGAGCATTTTCTACTAGGTATTAAAATATTTAATTAGAGTTTGAAAACTAGTTAAAATTTTTGTTCCATTTTATTTTTCCTCAAATTTTATAGAAATTTCGATAGAGTGTCGTCTGTATTTTGAGAAAACAGTTCTTCAAATACTTGTAAAAAGCACTTCTAATGATTTATCTCAACAACTTCATCAATTTCACAACCATCCCAACTAATTTCAACATCATTACTCTTCAACATCATCAAAATACTATAATTCAATTTTTGCAAATTAAAACAAAATACTTCTATTCATATTTCATTAAAGATAAAACAATTTATAGACATCATTATAAAAATTTACATTAAGAAAAATCAAAACTAAAATTTATTACAAGTTTTATACAACTCTATACAACTGCTCATGACCATTTTCTACATTTACATACATCAAAATAATTTTTACAATCAGGGTATAAAATATACCCGATAGACTTCAGAGTAGGTAGCTCCTCAATCCTCAACAGCTCACTCTGTTGCTCCTCTAGTCTCTATATCTGCAACAGCAATAACAGCCATCGCTGAGTACTAGGACTCAGTGGTGCACAACATACTAAAATAACATTTATGCAGAATTTAAATCATACTTATTCAAAAATTAAACTGAATAAGAGAAATAAGTACAAAACATGATTTAGATGCATTTAATCCAACAATTTCATTTCGAAAGTCTCAAAACAAATTTCATAAAAATACACAGTTATATCATGCCATTCAAAACAAATATCATCTCAGTAGCCAGAGGCTAAAGAGAAGTCACATCACAAGGCTAGCTAGCTCAAATATATGGGAACCCATTCTTTTTCTTCTTCTACTGGCACACACCTCAATACTTCAGCCAGAGAATGAATCAAAATTCGAAACTGATTTCCCCCACTAGTCATGCTAGTGAGGTATTTAAATATATGGTCATGACACTGTGGTTTCAAAACTATCTTAACAATTTACTAAACATTTGATGCCATTTCAAATATATACAATTAAGCTTTCAACAATTTAAATTAAAATCATAATAAATATTTCAAGACAATGATATCACAATTCAATATTTCAATTCATTCACAATTCTATGTTGTGCACAAACCTTATACGAGTTGCCTCTTGGCCTTGACTCGATCCCTCGAGTTCTTTCCAGGTATTCTTTTCCACTGAAACACATAGTTTCACAGTGTTGCAATATCATAACTTATCATAAATCTAAAAATAATTTCAAATTTACTTTTACCTAGCTTTAATATGCTAAACTTGACGTTATTTAAAATTTGTGTTTCGGGTTACTATTCACTACACTATTCAAGTCAATTTGTTGACTTTCTAAGGCTTAATAGGTATGGGAATTCTAATTTTACCCACATACCACATTTTGGTTACCTATTTTGTTGGTTTTAGTTGTTTACTCAAAACTTAATTCTTTTAGGCAAAATTTCACATTTTCAGTTTTAGTGTCTTATGTTGCACTGTTCCATTGGTCATTTTGCTGTTAGAGTTTGGCTAAGTTTTCTCAGTAGAAATTGTTCCTTATTGTCTTAACTTTATTCTCCTTTTTAAATCACTCCAATTAGAGTTCTGTAGCTCAAGTTATAGCTATTTGAATCATGGCTGCCGGATTAGACTTACCCAGATTTCTGGGCAAATTTCTGGGTTCTGGCAGTTTTAGGTCACCAATTTTGGGTGACTAAATGACTTGGTTAAGGGCATAATTTGGGTTTGTGTCCTTCATGAAAGTTTTAGACATATATCTCAGTTTTCTACTCGTAAAATTTCAGTTCATTTAGACCTGCCTAGCCCAAGTTATGGCCAAATGAACAAACACTGTTGATTTAGTCATTTTTATACAGGTCAGATTGCCTAATCCGGATTTGGTCAATATGTTCACTAGGTTTTAGTCACTTTTTGAGCATGATTCCCGAATGAAAAATGTGTCATTTTGTGTCTAGTTTCATTCCCAATTGGCCTCACACCAATTGGGCTTGTACATTTTCAGTTTTGGTCCCTGAAATTGACCTAGGTCATGCTGCCTGCATACTGCCCACATCCAATCTGAATCTCCACTCACTTCCAACACTTCCAACATACCCCAATTGGTCATAAATGACCATTTCTCACCTCAAACAAGGTCAAACACACCATTTGATCACTTTTCAAAATTTTTGTCTTCCAAACCCTAGGTGCCAAAACCCTAACTACACTAATTGTTACATTTAACTAATTCAAAGCATACTAACATTACTCCATCACTCAATTAAGCTTCCTAACATAATTAATTCAATCAAAACACAAACATTTCCATCACAAACCCTAGCTTGCCGGAATTGACTCTTGTTCCCCAAGGATGTTTTCATTTCATTTTAAGCATATTTATAAGTTCTTTATGCTATAAATACTTTAATTAAACTAAAAAATTGAAGTGAACTTACTAACCTTGAATGCAGAATTTTCTTCTTCCTTTCCTTCAAGTTTTCTTTTCTTTTTTTTCCTTTCACCTTCCTTTCTAGTTGCCCAAACAAGTTTTATCTATGGTAGGTTACTTTTCTATGGTGGAATTTTGTTATTTTCAAGCTCACAAAAGAGCTCTAATGGAGGTTTATGGGTGAGGGAGAGAGTGAGAGAGAGAGGGACGGCAAATGAAGAAGACTCTCCTTTTTTATTTCTTTTTTATGTATTTATCCTTATGGAAGACCACTAATTCTCCAATTTTTTTTTTAATTTAGTGTTTATTGCATCATGCATGATGTCATGCATGATGTCATCACTTTTCACTTTTCCTTTTTCTTTTTTTTTCTATTTATTTTTCCATTAGTTCTTTAATTTAATTCTTAATTCCTAAATTTTCTTTTCTCTGATTTTATTTGACAGTTAGATCATGAGACAGCTCTCGGGGTCAATTGACCAAATTGCCTCTCGCCGGTTCGATCCGGTTTGTAAATAATTCAATATTTTTTTCGGATCCTTGACCTAATTATTTGACCGGCTTAACAATTCTTTTTGGTGATTTTCTCTTTTCCACTACGTTCGCAATAGTCCTAAGGACCACAACGTCATATTTTACAGTTCGAAATTTGAGTTTAAATCGACTTTGCAGTCCTTCCCGAGAAGGTCACCCATCGCTGTGACTCTCGGCTCATTTAATCTCTTATATTATGTTTTTCTTATTTATACTTAACTAATTGACAATTACTAATTATTTATGTTTAGGGCTTATCTAGTTGTCTTAGATGTGGTTCTAATCCCCTTAATTGTCCAGACCGACACCAGTCATCAAAACAGTGAAATATACCAGGCTATGCAATAGGGGTGTTACACTAATAATGTTTGTTAGCATAACTACAGAAATTAGCATGATTATAGAAGATTTGTATAGCATAATTATAGCAATTAGCATGATTATAGGAGATTTGTGCAGCATAATTATAGCAATTATTATTCATGTCTAAATTAGCTCATATTCTCATGTATAAATAGATGTAATATCTCTGTAAATAAGACATAGACAAATACAAAATCATTTCCTTCATTACTTATATTCTTTCTTATAACATGGTATCAGAACCGTAAAGCTTTTATTTATAGTTTCTGGGGTCTCTCTTCTCTCTCTATAACCTGTTCTGGTTCATTCTTTCATTCCTGTTATTATACCATTTTTTTTCTCCTCATCTTGTTATCAATGGAGAAATCTGATATTTCAAAACCTATTGCAACCTTGATTCATTGGTTCCAACTATAATCTTTGGGTTCAAGGAATGAAAAGTTTTTGATAGGTCGCAAGCTTTGGCGTATTATTCTAGGAGATATCACTACACCGACAAGAGAATGATGAAACTGATGCAAAATTTGCTGACCGTCTAGAGGATTGAGATAGTAAAAATCATCAGATCATCACCTGGTTTCGCAATACCTCTGTCTCGTCCATCCACATCTAATTTGCTAATTATGACGCTGCAAAAGAAATCTGGGATTTTTTAGCTAATCGATATCAGACCACTGGACTTGCCCACAATTATCAGTTGTGGACTACTCTTCATAATCTGAAACAAGAAGCAGGTCAATCTGTGAATGATTTTCTTGCCCAGGTCCAACCCATTTGGAATCAAATATCTTAGGCCAAAATCAGTGAAGATCATCTTCATCTCATTCAAGTTCTAATGGCTCTTTGATCAGAATATGAGGCCGTTCGAGCGTCCCTGCTACATCGAAATCCACTCCCATCATTGGATACTGCTATTCAAGAGATTATTTTTGAAGAGCGTCGACACCATATTTTGGCCGATCCCCGACATCAATAAACTTTGAAACCGATCCCCAGCACTGAATCTCCCTTTGCCAGCCAATCACATTTCCGATCTCTCCTCAAAAGGAATCGAATCAATACTAAGTCCCCATATCATTTAAAGCCTCACCGATCTCTCAAACCAATTGTCAAGTCTCCTGACCAGTTAATTACATTTCCGATCTCTTGTCTAGCGAAACCAAACCAACGTCAGGTCTTCATGCCACCAGTCTTATTGCCGATCTCCCTTTTAAAAGTTTGGGGATAATCGTCTGATAAAGTTAAGGTTCCAATTCGGTTTAAGGATGATTCCGATCTTAAGTGTTCAAATCAAGTTTCCAATTTTAATCAAGTCCCATTTGGCGTTTGCCGATCTCTTGCTTACAATGTTTTCCTATCTCTTACACTTAGATTAATAATCACTTTTAGTTGTTGTTCTAATATGTTCAGACAATCAAGTGCTTATGCAACTTAGATACTTTCCGATCTCATTCAAGCATTGAACAAAAAAAGGAATTTCATTTCATTTCAAATATATACAAGTCATTCGGCTGGAGGATCACCTCCAGCCTGCTCTACATTTTGTTCACCCCCTCTATCACCTTCGGCCTCCTCCTCGCTATCCTCTTCATCCTAGGGAGCCAGATCCACCATCCAGGAGAAGTCCTCCTCGGGATATCGCTTCCGGAGCTCGACCAAGAGATCCCCATGAGCGTTCACATAAGCACCGGCCTCCCTGGTCACTGCCTCTTCTTCTTTTGCTTTGAGCTCCTCAGTGAGGCGAGCAACTTCAGCAGCTCGGAGCGCCTGAACCTCTTCAAGAACATGAGCCTGCTCGGCCAGCTTATCCTCGTAGAATTTCATCCGCCCCTCAATTTCAGATATGTAGTTTTAAGCGGACGAAAGTTGAGATCGGAGGGAAGCAGCTTCCCGACCCACCTTCTAGACCTCCTGCCTCAAGCGGTGAGCCTTCTCCCGGACAATGTGTTGGTTCACCAAACTCTTCACGCTCAGGCTCATAGTTTGGGTCAGGATATCATCGAGGTTGTTCGGGGTTAGCCTATCCTGATCCTCCCGAAGGCAGATGGAGGACCCCAAGACCTTAGCAAAGCCCAGATTCTCTCGAACCGTGCGGTTCTTCTCCAGCGAGTGGATCAGGATTTGAGCGTCGCGGGAAAGGGTCCTCACAGGTGGTTGGGAAGGACCCCCTTCCGCGCTTGAAGCAACTGGAGGAGGTGGTGGCGGCTCTTCTTGATGAGGAGGGGACCGAATCACTTCTATGTCAGGGATCGGCGGTCCCAAGGGTTGAGATGAGCCTCCTTGCATTTCCCCGGGATCATGCCTAGGCGACTGAAGGGCCTCGGCCCGCTTAATCTCCAGAACTTTCCGGGAGACCTCTCTTTTCCGCTTCCGGCACTCCTTGGAAGCCTTGCCGCTCGTCATACCTGCACAAAGAAAAGGTCAGTGAGATCGCTAAGGCCCAAAGATCAGAGATATAGAAAGTACCAAGGCTGAGGTCAGAGAGCTAAAGCCCGCGTTCTTCGCTAGTAATCAACTCCATTGTCCAATGATGCAGTTCAGCCGTCACTGCATCTAAACAAGAGAACTTCTATCGGGCTGCCTGATCTTTCAATTCCATCACCATTAGACCTTCTTCCCTATTCAGGGTGATGCGCTTCGGAATTAACGGACCCTGATGCAGCCAGCTGCATGGGAAACCCTCAAAGCCGTTCGAAATTTTGCTCCTCAGAATAAAAAAGTGATTCTTCCAATTCTTCAAGGAGGAGGGCAGATCGGTAAAAAGCCTACAATGTGGCTTCGCCTGGAAGAACCAATACTCGTCATCCTTTTGACGAGTTAGCCTATGCAGTTCGGCGAACACCTTAGCTGTAGGACTGAGTCCTTTGGCTCGGCAAAGGCCTCTGAAGGCTACTAGGATCCGCCATGAGTTCGGGTGAACTTGGGCTATGCACACTTGGTGAAATTTTAAAACTTCCTTGAAGAAGTCGTCAAGAGAGAACCGCAGCCCGGCTTTTAATTGCTCTTCGTATACCATGATCATGTCATTCTCTTCGAAGAAGTGATCTGCTCAAAGATCGCCATGACACTTAATGAGTTCGTATGAATCGGGCTGAATGTTATACTCTTGGCTGAATGACTGCAGGTCGGTTTCTTGAAGAATTGATGGCAGCTCATCCATGGGGAGGTTTTCTCTCCCTGAAGAATGTGTTTGCCTCGAGGGTGCTGCTTGACTGCGGGCTGGAATAGAGGTCCTAAGAGGTTCAGATCGCCCGCTTGTTCCGACTACTTCTACCTCATCTGACGACCACGAGATCTGAATGGAACGGGGCTTGCCGCTCTCTGACCCTCGACGCTGCTCATTTTCAAAGAAAAGAGAAAATTTAAACTAAAAGAAAGATCAAAATCCTTACCGGAGTGTGATCGGTGTCGGAAGAACTTGAAAAAAATGAGAGGATTGTGGAATCGCTCGCGAAAGGCTGAAAATGACATAAGGGGACGACTGGTGGACTCATCCCCTATTTATACTAGTCTGAGCATTTAATGCTCACGGTGTACCAAGCGGCGCATCGGTTCGCGGGATTCGCCAGCTTTTTCTAACACGTCTCACAAATATTCCAGAAATTCCATAATAAGGAGAGATCGGCTAGTTAGAGATCGGTGAATTAAGGCGGATGTTTGGAAGTGCGAATCGGTTAAGGGCTGTTCAGTTAGGAACCGGATCAGATAAACACATTAGAGATCGGAAAATAATCAATGCAATAATAATAAAATGATAGTTGTCAAAATAAAAATTTTATTTCCGAAAAGTCGGATTACATCATTTGGGCGATCTCCAGAGATCGGATTACATTAAAAGTCAGATTACATCATTTGGGCGATCTCTAGAGATCGGATTACATTAAAGGTCTGATTACATAATAGGGGTAATCTTTAGAGATCGGTGGAACATTCTATCTAATAAAGGCCTATGTCAAAGCCTAGTTTCGTGGCTGAATCAAAAGATTTGTCCGGCCATAGACAATGGATAGACGTAAAGCTCAGATGGGGTGATTATGACTCTCATGAGGATGGAGAGTCATCTCCACTGTCGTCGACCAGAACCGAGCTGTAGTCGGGACGCCCAATGTGGTGAGGAGCCAAATGAACTTCAAGGGGCAGTCACTGATATTAAGAGGAATCTTAGCAGTCTTCTCGCCCAAAATCAGTTCGTCGATTATATCGGTCGAACGATTCGAGATCGACACGATCGAGGTCCTCGATCCAGGTCGGCAAATTAGTCCGGTTCTCTCACTGTCATCAAATGAGGTTATCATAATTCTTCGATCACCGGGATCGTAAATTTTCAGTCGAGGAATAAAGAGGACAATCGGAAAAAGATAAAAAACAACTATCATGGCCGGTATTATTGCCGGAGCGGTTAGAACAGGAAATGTGAGAAGGAAAGAGGAGAAAATCAAATGCGGAGGGGTTTCCCGTTGAAGGTATATATATAGGGAAAGTCTGAGCATTTATTGCGAGCAGAAAACGAAGCGGATGCCTCAGAAATCGAAGGAATAAATGCTTTGACTGAATCAGACCGGATAAAGGAGAAGACCGAAGTAGGAGAGGTCGAAAGAGGGGAGCCCAGCATGAGAGATCGGGAAAGGATCGTGTTAGAAAGATCGGAAGGGAGCGGAGGTCGGAAAACAAAGAGAATAAGACAACTTCCGCTAACTGTCGTCATAATCACAGCCAAAGTAGTTATAGCGTTGCAGACGAAATCTCCACCGCACGCCTCAGAATCGCCCACATTACTGACAGGTGCCAGAGTATGTCATGACAGTGCTGTACATCCCAATCTCCACCATTAATCTTACTTATAAGGACAAGTCTAGAGCCCTTGGATCAAAGAACAAGACCGGCGCTCTTTATTCTCAACCTTCGGATCGCCCTTGACAAGAAAATTCTGAGCCGTCAGATTAGAAAGGAGAAAGGACAAATATGCAGAAAAGGATCTCGATCGTTCGTTTTGATTCTCTTTAGTTCCCAACCATCAGATCGTGTCATTTAAAATCCAAACCTTCCATTTCCTTCAAAGGGAATCCTGACCCTTCATTAGGAACATCCGTTCCTTATAAATATCTGCATGAAAACAGTTGAAGGGAGGATGAAGAAAAAGGGTGGTGATTATAGTGGAAAGGCTCTGAAAATTAATTCAGTTTTGCTATTCTGCTATTTTTAAGCTAGAAAGACTTTAGAAACCAGTTTTCTAAAGTATTTTCTTTGAAGAAGTGTTGGACACTGAAACTTCTAATTTTCAGTTTGTTCATTGCCCTGTGATACCCTTTCTTAAGTTTCAGTTCTGTTTTCACCACCTTTATATCCACTTTTATTTTCTGAAGCTCAATCTCATTCATTATCATTCCGGTTTGATTACATGCTAACTAGGCATTCGTTATTTCAAGGCAAGCATCAGTCTCCAGACTATTAGCCCGAAACTTTGCAACATTCGTGACTCCACAGTTAGTTCAATAGGTTCAACTTCCTGCAGGTGAGTGTCTGAACCGTTGCCTTATCCAGTGTTCGCTTTTATCTTCCTTTTACGCTCGTAATTTTCGTTAAAGTTTATTTTATGTTAGAAGGTCCCACGTGGGTGGTTATTCTCAAGTTTATCTTTGATATCAGTTCATGTTATTTATTTGTTCTTGGCCTTTTATTATCTCCTAATGTAGGTGTTCTGTTTACGGGTAACGTATAGGTAGTTTGATAAATATTGGTAGCAGTATCTTACATAAGAGTTTTTTTTTTAAATAAATGATCGGATAATAAATCAGAGAGTTATGAAGTCGAACCACTAGACTAGCTTGAGAATATGACTAGGTAAAGGTGGAGGAGGTCGGAGTAAAATTGAGTTTCGGAATAGCAAATGAAATAGAACAAATGTTGCCTGCCGAAAGGTATTGGTAAGGCGATCACATAGGAGGTCGGTAAAATTCAGTCTGGTATCCCCTACCTAGTCACGAGGTACCAATGAGTTAAAAGAGGCCTTATTCATGTCCCCGGCATCTTTGAATGCCAGAACCCTTAGTCTTAGGCTCTTATGTAGATGTAATCAGATTTCAAAAGGTCGGAAAAGTCCTTATCCAACTCTCATTCAAGTAAAAGAGATTGGAGGAGAGTTCTTATCCGATTCTCAATCCAAAAAAACTTTAATAAATATTTAAAAGAGATCGGAGGAGAGTTCTTATCCGATTCTCAGTCAAAAATTTTAATAAATATTTAAAAGAGATCGGAGGAGAGTTCTTATCCGATTCTCAACCAAAATTTTAATAAATATTTAAAAGAGATCAGAGGAGAGTTCTTATCCGATTCTCAATCCAAAAATTTTAATAAATATTTAAAAGAGATCGAATGAGAGTTCTTATCCGATTCTCAATCCAAAAAACTTTAATAAATATTTAAAAGAGATCAGAGGAGAGTTCTTATCTGATTCTCAACCAAAATTTTAATAAATATTTAAAAGAGATCGAAGGAGAGTTCTTATCCGATTCTCAATCAAAAATTCTAATAAATATCTAAAAGAGATCGGAGGAGAGTTCTTATCCGATTCTCAATCAAAATTCTCATAAATATCTAAAAGAGATCGGAGGAGAGTTCTTATCCGATCTCCAACCGAAATTTTAATCTAAAAAGAGATCGAAGGAGAGTTCTTATCCGATTCTCAAATCGAATTTTAACAAATATGCAAAATAACCCCCTAAATAAAACTGACGCGCAACACCAACTCACTAAGGATCATCTCATTTATTTATGTATTTGGGTAACCCGAATTAGTGAAAAATCAAGTATTCCCTTTTATCAAAAGGATTAACATCTTCGTTCAAACCCCCTAACTATCGATTTTAATTTATAAAGAGCTTAAAATTAAATCTGCTCACCCTCATTGAGGGACGAGGTGGGGTGCCTAACACCTTTCCCACCCATTTACAGACCCCGAACCTAGAATCTCTGTTTTCGAAGTGGTTTTACGTTAGTTTGCTTTCATAAATGGTTTCCTTTAATTTCCCTCAAAATTAAAGTGGCGACTCCTCATTCCTTCCCACTTCAGTGAGAGTTCATCCAAGCGACCGCAAAACACCTTGCGACAACTAGACTCATCTCAGTTTAGATAAAACTCCTCAATTTGAAATTGCTCTTGCAACTACTCGATCCTCACATCATAAATCTGGCAATCAACTCTGTAAGAATTGTAATCAAATTGATCATGCTTTTGCATATTTTCCTACTATAGAATGCAGATATTGTCATGGTTATGGTCATATTCTTGAACATTGTCCCACACGCCCTCCAAGACCAAAAGGAGGGCATTCTAAATTCAAGAATGTCTCAAAGCCTGGATCTTCCTCTATCACTGTTGTTGCTGCTACTGAGGGTTCTACTGCCATCACCATGAGTGATCTTGAGGCATTATTCAAACAGGTTATCTCTTCTAATTCTCCTGCTGCCATGTCTGCCACTCCGGGTAATTCTTATTGGCTTTTTGACTCTGCATGTTGTAATCATATGACCACTAATCTTAAATTCTTGTCTTCTGCAAAACTTGTATCTTTCTTACCACCAATCCATACTGCAAATGGTACTAAAATGAACATCACATATACTGGTCATGTGTCTATCTCAAATCTTCATCTCCCTAACACCTATTATATCCCTAATTTGGCACTCAATCTTATTTCTGTTGGTCAGTTGTGTGAAAAATGACTAAATATTATTTTTTCTCCCCATGGTGTCCAGGTACAGGATCCAAAAATGAGACAGATTCTTGGGGAGGGTCGCAGAGTGGATCGATTATTTGAGCTTGCATCTTTACATCTTCCTCAAAGATTTGTGTCTGCAGCTACAATCCCTAATTACTCCATTCACCAATGGCATCTTCGTCTTGGTCATGCTTCTGCCAGTAAAATTCAACCATTAATTTCTCATGGATTATTAGGATCTACTAAGTTTGAGTCATTTAATTGTTTAAATTGTCAGCTTGCAAAACAATCTGCATTATCTTTTTCTCATAATAATACTACTTCAGACACTCCTTTTGGTTTAATTCATTCTGACAGTTGGGGTCCTTCTTCTATTTCTTCAATAAATGGTTTTTGTTATTTTGTGATATTTATTGATGATTATTCTTGGTTTACTTGGATATGTTTTTTGAAACATCGATCTGAGTTATCACAAATTTACATCACATTTACAAAAATGATTAAAACTCAGTTCTCTTGTGACATTAAAATTCTCCGAACAGACAATGCCATGGAATATCGGGATTCTTCTTTACTACAGTTTCTTAGTCAACAAGGCACCGTTGTTCAACGTTCTTGTCCTCACACCTCTCAACAGAATGGGCGAGCTGAACGCAAGCATCGCCATATTCTTGATTCTGTACGTACTCTTCTTCTTTCTGCCTCATGTCCAAAAAAATTTCGGGGAGAAGTAGCTCTTCATGCTGTTTATATTATTAACCGTCTTCCTATCTTGGTTCTTCATAACTTATCTCCTTTTGAAAAGTTGTTTGGACAACCTCCTGACTATTCCATCCTTAAACCTTTTGGATGTGTTTCTTTTGTTCTTTTACAACCTCAAGAACATACCAAATTAGAATCCTGTGCTCGTCTATGTTGTTTTCTTGGTTATGCATTGAACACAAAGGGTATCGTTGTTGGGATCCTTTTTCTAATAAGTTACGCATCTCTCGTCATATTACCTTTTGAGACAATGCTATGTTCTCTTCTCTTTCCAAATTTCATCACTCTGTCAATACTGACTCTCTATTTTTCACTAACTCCTCCAAAGAGCTGTTTCCAAGTCCTGATCCCGGTGATTGTGATGTGCTCAATATTAGCCCAACTACACCTGCCCCTGTTGAATCTGCACCAGTTGTTGATCCAGAACCTGCGCCTGCATCTCCTCCTAGCACTACTCTTCGTCGTTCTACCCGTGTAAGAGAAACTCCTCATTATCTTTCTAATTTTCACTGTTACTCTACTATTGCAACCCTTCATAAGCCTCGTTCTTATCGTGAGGCAAGTACTGACCCTCTTTGGCAGCAAGCTATGACTGACGAACTTCAGGCTTTAAAGATAACTCATACTTGGGATTTAGTTGATCTTCCACCAAACAAGATGTGACACCTCTTACCCGTCTACAGTATAGCCGAGTAAAATATGTCACACAGTGTACCAGAACACCCTATTTTATTTCAATCATTTTTATCCTTCTTAATTTATTTCCTTCATAGTTATGAAGTATAATTCGTGAAATATCATTCATTGAAGTCATTTATTGAAATCATAATTTTATTTGAGGTTCCGCAAATTTTATAGAAAATCCAGCAAAGTGCCGGCTAAAAGTGGATAAAACAGTTCTTCGGAACCTATGAAAAACACTTCCAAAATTTTTAATCAATCCCAAACTCCATTTCATCAACAAAATCTCAATATTTCTCAAATATACTCCCATTTCTCATCATTTCATTTCATAGGATATTCATGTACAAGTCATAAATAAATATTCACTTTTTTATTCATAAACATAATTTTCACTATTTACATTGATAACAAAATACATTACATGAGTCTCAATTTCATATGAGAAAATAAAAGTTAATTACAAAATACCCAAAATGAAACCTAGTGTCCTACCAATGCACTGATGTCGATGAGGTGACATGGATACTATGCAGATCTGCAGAAGGTGTCACACAGTCTGTGATCTACTGGGCTCTCGGTCGGTCTCTCCAAAACCTACAGGTGACAAAAAGCAACGCGCTAAGCAATAATACTTAGTGGTGCCAATAATAAAATTTAAAAAAGAAATAACAGAAAGTAAATATGCAATGCATGTTTTGATGTCTTATGCAGACAATTTTTCGATCATTATTGGTAATCTTATTTATTATATTCCTGTTCTATTCATTATTTCATTAAATTTGTTCACTTTCATTTTTGGTTGCCCAAGTAACCTATACTAAATGACTGGACTGGATAAACGGGTAAACTGGCACTGGGTATCAAGTACCTCGGGCCATCACACCATCGGTCACATATGTATCTCCCAGTGTGCAACAGAACAGCTAATGAGCTGTAATAACATTAGGCACAAGGCCAAGTCTCAACACAATGTCAGAATGGCTAAAAGCCATAAAATCACAGAATGGCATAATACCATGTGCAGTACTACTAACTGAACCCTATTGGCATGCTAACCTATCTAAACCAATCTTGCTAGCTGTACTAGGGCATGTTACACTTTTAAATTGTATAATTCTTGAAATTTAAGTTTAGGTGTTACTATTCATTTCATTAGTCAACTAAAATGTTGACTTTTGCATAGACAATAGGTATATTGGTTCTAATACTCCTAACATACCACATTTTGCATTCTAAAATTGTTGGTATTGGTTGCCAATACCATTTCTAAGCTTAGTGTTAGTTATTCAAAATTTTTAAATTTCTAGCCTCATATTTACTGTTCTATTGGTCATTTGTACAGTAGGAATTTAGCAAAATCGTCTTCATGAAAGTTATTCCTTATTTTGTCTAGTTACATTTCCTTTTTTAAATCACTCCATTTGGAGTTTTGTAACTCAAGTTATAGCCTAAACACCATAACTAGCCAGATTGGACAAAATCCAAAATTCTTGGCAAAACTGGTTCTGCCAGATTTGGTAACCTAAG
The DNA here is from genome assembly GCF_030052815.1 of Hevea brasiliensis. Taxonomy (NCBI): domain Eukaryota; kingdom Viridiplantae; phylum Streptophyta; class Magnoliopsida; order Malpighiales; family Euphorbiaceae; genus Hevea; species Hevea brasiliensis. The sequence goes on along the minus strand of NC_079507.1, from coordinate 68,353,099 downwards.
TTTGGTTGGCAATTTGACTAGGTTATGATCAGAATTTGGATTTGTGTTCTTCATGAAAGTTGTAGGTCTATGTCTCAGATTTCTGCTGGTAAAATTTCAAGTCAATTGGACCTTCTTACTTTGAGTTATGACTATTCATTTGGTCATTTTGCCCAGGCAGAATGCAAGTCACCCGGATTAGGAAAATTTTTAAGCCAACTTGATTTGGTTTTCTGGGCAGGGTTTCTTTACCAAAATTGTTCCATTATGTGTCTAGTTTCATGTTCAATTAGCCTTGTACCAATTGAACCTCTACAACTCCATTTATAGCTACTTAAACAGGCTGGACTCACTTCCAGACCTGCAGGTCACCCAAGGCAGCTCACCCAAACTCAAATCCCAAGCTACAACTCACTTCAACTCCTCATTATACACAGCCAAATGGTCACTAATTGACCATTTAAACTTTCATTCACCAACATATGAACAAAGTCCGAGTTTTGTGCCCCAAACCCTAACTCCAACATTTCTCAAATCATGTAAACATATGCCGATCAATTTGTTCATCACAATTACTCATCAATATCACTAATAAACATAACTAATTCCATCAAAACCATTAATTTCCCTCTTATTCCTATGGCTGCCGAAAATTTAACTTCTCCCATACTTCATATTTTCTTCAATTTTCATGTCATACTAGCTTGTTTCAACATGCATATAACACTTAAAGAAGAGAAATGAGGTAATTATGGCACTAATCTTGACTTTGCTCTTTCTTCTTCTTGCAAATTTCAAGTTTTCTTCAATCTTTCACTTTTAATCATCTTACCATAAGCAAATATGAAGTTTTTGTTTTGGGGACTAACTAATTTATGGAGATTTTGCAAGGATTTAAAGCTTGGGAAGGAAAAGAAAATGGAGGAAAGGATGAAGAGTGGTTCGGCTAAAGAGAAAGTGGAAGAGAATCTGATTGTTTTCTTTCATTTTCTGCCCCATTTATTTATTTTAAATGGGTTATAGCCATGTGTCACCATGTGATTGGGTGGAGGCACACTAATGACATCACGTGATGTCATAAATTCCCATTTAATTTATTTTCTTTTCTTTTCTTTTCTATTCATTTTCAATTCAATTTTTAGTAATATTTATTCATATTTTATGTCATAATAATTATTTACTTAACTGGACAAGTCAGCCAAAATATCATCTCTGAAGACGAAATGACCAAAATGCCCTCTGTTTGGCTTATTGAGCCAAAATTGTCTGTACGGATTGAAAAATTTTCCAAAGCATTTTCATGGTATTCTAATGCCATAGGAACCTCAATGACCCTTCTCTGGAGTCCCAAAAATTATTTTATAAATTTTCCGCGGGGTCTAGGGCTCCTAGTTGCAAGAACCGCAACTACCCTTAGGGCACCGGCTCATTTAACTTGGTTGTATTTATTTCTAAAATTTTTTCTAAATTTTTCTTATTAATATTTGAGTTAATTATAGCTCCTCACTTTAATTTAAATGTTTTTCCAGACATTCTAGCTGTCTGAACCGACACCGGTCACTGGAATAGTAGAATGTACGAAATTGCTACAGTGAGGATGTTACACAAGACCCCTATTGGTTGTAAATGGATTTACAAAATCAAGACCCGTTCTGATGGAACTATTGAACGCTACAAAGCTCACTTAGTAGCCAAAGGGTACACTCAAGAGTATGGTATCGACTATGAAGAAACTTTTGCTCCAGTGGCCCGATTAACATCTATTCGTAGTCTCTTAACTATTGCTGCAGTTCATAAATGGAAACTTTTCCAGATGGATGTCAACAATGCTTTTCTTCATGGTGATTTAATAGAAGAGGCTTATATGCATCCTCCTCCTAGTTATCATTCTCCTCATAAGATTTGCAAATTTCGGCGAGCCTTATATGGATTAAAACAAGCTCCCAGGGCCTGGTTTGCCAAATTTAGTTCCACTCTTGCTCAACTTAGTTTTCTCTCTAGTCCACATGATTCTGCATTATTCACTCACCGAATTGACAGTGGTATTGTTCTTCTGTTGTTTTATGTTGATGATATGATAATAACAGGAGATTATTCATCTGGTATTTTAGAGTTACAATATTATCTCAATCAGCATTTTGAAATGAAAGACCTAGGTTCTCTCAGCTATTTTTTGGGTCTTGAAGTTTCTCAAAATTCTGATGGCTATTATCTATCTCAAGCCAAGTATGCATTCGACTTACTTTCTCGAGCAGGCATCACTAATAGCAAAACAGTATTAACCCCATTAGAGCTCAATTGCAAACTTACACCTCTTGATGGCACTCCTCTTAATGATCCTACTTTATATCGACAGCTCCTCGGGAGTCTTATTTATCTCGCAGTTACAAGACCTGATATTTCATATGCTGTTCATTTGGTCAGCCAGTTTATGTCTGCTCCTCGCTCAACTCATTTCTCTGCAGTACTTCGAATCCTTCGTTATATCAAAGGCACTCTTTTTCATGGTTTGCACTTTTCCGCTACCTCTCCCTAGTATTATCTGGCTACTCTGATGCTGATTGGGCTGATGATCTGGCAGATCGTCACTCTACAACTGGTTATTGTTTCTTCTTGGGTAATTCTCTTATCTTTTGGCGTAGCAAAAAGCAAACTGTTGTTGCACGTTCTATACGAGAATCGAATATCGTGCTCTTCTTGATGCTACATCGAATTACTTTGGTTACGGTGGTTATTAACTGATTTGGGTGTCACTCATTCTTCTGCCACAATGCTTCATTGTGATAATGGAAGTGCCATACAGATTTGTCATAATGATGTATTTCATGAGCGTACCAAACACATCGAAATTGATTATCATTTTGTACGTCATCATGTTGCTCATGGCACCATATGTTTGATTCCTGTCTCCTCTGTTAGCCAAACCGCTGATATATTCATCAAAACGCATCCTCCCGCTCGCTTTCAGGATCTCTTAAGCAAACTCAAGTTGGCACATGTGCTACCACCTTGAGTTTGAGGGGGGGGGGGTGTTAGCATAATTACAGCAATTAACATGATTATAGGAGATTTGTGTAGCATAATTACAGCAATTAGCATGATTATAGGAGATTTGTGTAGCATAATTACAGTAATTATTATTCTTATCTAAATTAGCTCATATTCTCATGTATAAATAAATGTAATATCTCTGTAAATAAGACACAGACAAATACACAATCCATTTCCTTCATTACTTATATTCTTCCTTCTAACAATGTTAACGGCATATTCTGTCCTTCCAAGAAAAGAAAGATAAAAGAAATTAGAGGGAGATTATTATTATTATTAATTTTTTTCCCATTCTGGTAAGTTCCAGGAATTTGCCCAAAGCGGAACCACGGCTGGATGCATAAGGTAGCTAGTAAACCCTTTTTTCCTTCTTGCTTTTTAATTAATATTATTTTTCCCACCATTCTTACACGCCAAGAAATAGCCCCGAAACAATTATATTTCTGCAATACAACATTTTAACCCTTTTGCCTTTGTCATCTTACTATGTATACCTTAATTTCCACAATACATATACATATTTACATCTGCACCTGCCTGTCTGCCACCAATTTACACAGATAAAAAGGGGAAAGGGAAAGACTAGCTCCCCTAGTTTAAACCTGAAAATATACAGCGAATCTTGCTCCCGATTTGCTTTAGCTTCTGCTTTCTTTCTTCTTCTTCTTATTATTATTACAACCATGAAATTAGCAGCTAATGGTTACCCAGAGACCTGTATAAACTTAACGACAAAACCAATAGGCAAGGATAGAGATGATATGGCAACACAGACCAACCATTTTTGCAGGCCTAGCTTAGCCGCAGGACTGAAATATGAGAAAATTTCTATGAATGTGAACTGTAGAAGAACCATAGCCAGTACCGCCAACAAAAACCGCGAGTTCTTGTAAAGGTTCTCAAGAACATTAGTCTTCTCAATCTCTCTTGCGTTCAACAATACAAAAATCTGGCACAAAGCATAACTGTTGAAGATCATAGCATCCGCCACTGCATGCTCAACATGGAATATTTCACTTCCTTTGAAGTGCAAGACTATAAATATGATAACCTGATAAATAACTTGAAACACAATATTTTTCCACATAATTCTGGTTAAGAGTGATGAACCAGCACCATGGATTACAGGCATAGGCAATGAAGAAATCTGGTTAGGTTGATCGGTTGCCAGAGCCAAGGCGCCGAGAGTGTCAACAATGATTAGGCTAACCCACGAAACCTGTAGCGGTGAAAAGAGGCTTTCTCCCGAGGGAATCCCCGCAACGAAGTTTACAGCAACTGCAGCAATCATGGCAGTAAGATGTAATTGGACAAATTTTTGCATGTTACTGTACGCATGCCTTCCCCTCCTTAAAATTGAAGCAACAGTAGCGAAACTTCTATCCATAACCACAATCTCATCATCAGAATTCTCGTTGCATATAGCATTTTCGCTTACGCTGCCCAACAAAAGTCCAATATCCGCTTCTTTCAATGATGGGAAGTCCATACTATTGTCGCCGATAACCATTACTGCATCAAATTTCTTTCTTAGGCACTGTGCCAGTAGCAGCTTGTCAACTGGAGTAGAATTTACCATCACCTGGATATGATCAATCAATCTTTCTCGTTCTTCATCTGAGAGGCTCCGGAATTCGGCTGCTTCAACAACCGCTTTTTGTAAATCTCCACGGCTGATGATTCCGGAGTTGACAGCAATGAACCTGCCTATATTTCTGTCTTCATTGAGCACTAGTTTGATGCCAATGCCAGCGTCCCGGCAGGCTTGTACAGCCTCTTTCATCTCCAGTGGATATGGATTCTTGAAACCCACTATGCCTAATAAGATGAATCCATCATAGCATGCGAATTTGGAAATTTCCTTTTTATCTTCCAATTGCTGTTCCTCTCCTTCTGACACCACAACTTGTTGATATGCAAAAGCTAAGCAATGGGTACTATCGGCAGCAATATGTTGACAAATGCTATCAAATACAGCTCTTTGATCTTCATCAATTAATTTCACTGTTCCATTTACTTCACAGTAATATCGACAGAACGGAAGCACATCATCTGGAACACCATTCAAGTGCTTATGCACAATCGATTTACCCATTATCATTTCCTTCTTCTTCGTTAAGGAGGTACAACTGCAAGCCCTATCGAAATCGAAGGCTTCAGTTTCAACGACGGTGCTATCTTGCTTCAATTTTCCAACATCAACTCCCAGCGCCAACCTAACCCAGCAAATTTGAGCATCCTCTACTGGACCATAGACATTGAGGCCAACCCCATCATGCAATACATCAAGTACTTCTTGAGAAACAATCGTCGCTGCATCACTGACCATCTCTCCACCAATCCAAAGCTCAGCGACATTCATCTTCTTTAAACTCAGATCACCAGTTTCGCCTGTACAAATGGTGGAAGCCAGTCCCACCGCTGCGCAGGCCACAAGATCTCTGACCATGACACGACATTCTAACTCCAAGGTCCTTCTTGAGTACGAGAGACAGATAAAAACCCCTAAATTCAAACCTTCTCTGATTGCCATAAGCAACACACTGGTAACGGCCAGGAATCGACTAAAGATTCCAGCGTGTCTGTTTATCAGTGTTGTAACTTGACTCATCAGTTCATCCATTGTGGAATTCATGCCATGGTTGTTCAGGCCTTTGTCATCATCATTATTGCTTGACGTTAAGCTTCTTCTTATGAGATAACACAACAACTGAACCACAAGAAGAACCAAGGGGAAGAGGATTGCCAACTTTTCCATTCTCGAGCTTAAATTGTCCACCGTGGTCATCAACTGAGCTTTAACACTTTTATCGCCTCTTCCAATAGAGTTTATCATCTTGCTCCATCTCTTGTTTGATCCTACCGAAATCACAAGCATACGGCATTCCCCACTCACCACTGTGGCTCCAGCAAATATTGCCTGGAACCGGGAGCTATCCATGTCAAAAGACTCGCTGCCAGCATTATTGAGCTTCAATGACGAGCTTCCACTGATGAACAAGCCATCTGCAGGAACCCTATCACCAGTCTTCAAACTTAAGACATCGCCGACCACAACCTGAGAGATAGGCACTTGTTGCAAGCTTCCATCCCTCATTACATGCACTGTTTCCTCCAGGCTCTGCCTGTTAATAGACACCTTAAGGTATCTTTCCTTGTAAATCTTTACAAGGACAGTAATGAATGCTTCAATAAGTATGATGAAACCATCGCACCACCCTTTTTTAACTCCATATTTCAAGATGCCGAGGATTAAAGATAGTGCGGAAGAGAATAAAAGCATAATAACATTTGGATCTTTGAAACATTCTAGAGTTCGCCTGGACAAGGATTTTCTAGTATCGGTTGGTGCTACCTCCAAGAGACCATCCTCATGGTTAGAGCCAAAATAGTCTCTGCGACGATTAAGATCTTCCGGATCTCCGGTTATTCCTGTAGAAACACTAGTCTCTAGAGCAGCTGCAATCTCTTCGATTCTTTGGAATTGACTATGAGAAAAGCCATCGAACTCCAATAGTGAAACTAGGCTTTCCTGGTCTATTGCGAAGTCCTTGGCGTCTCCATGTCCTCGATAATGGATTCCCTCTTCCAAATCACCTCCAGAATGATGCTGCACCATTTCCATTTCCATTTTTTTCCCTCTCAAAAATAATGCTATCAATCCAAAATTAGATGTTAATTGTTGGATTTCAGGCAGAGAGACGGCAGAGAAACAGATAGACAGTTTCTGGACAAATTCGAGATGTGTGCATGAGAACCTTAAAGGAAGTTTTCCTCCTTTGATAACTCTACTTTTCCTTACTTTTGAGTGGTATAGGGCCAGAATTTTTTGTTTTATTTACAAGAGGGAAGAACCAATGAATATTTAAGTGTTTGAGATTTCGAGTTTGATTTTCAGAGTCCAATAGAATAAATTTAAAGATTTAGAGAGAATTGATAATAAGATTGATATATATTTTCAGTTGTTAAATAAAAATTTTTTAACTTTTGATTTCCTGCTGTATAAAGAAGACATTTAAATCATAAAACTTAAAAAAGTTAGTATAATGTGCATACCAAATCGAAATTAGTGTTTAGGGAAGGTTAGGTATATATTTTATTTTGATAAATATTTTTTTGAAAATTAGAATTTAATTCCCTATTTGGAATAGAGAATGTTACAAGAATATAATATAATTTAATTAATATATTTTTTGTACACTTTTATACTTAAAATAAAAGAATTTAATTATTTTAAATTTTAAATTTTTCATTTTTTAAAAAATAAAAATCTGTTGGTGTGAAAATCCATTTGAATTCTTTTCTTACAAATAATTTATTGCAAATGAAGCATATAAAAACTCAATTAAATTGATTTTTTTTTATCAATTCTCATATTTAAAATAAAAAAATTAATTCTTGTTTACTTTAAAATTTTATTTTAAAAAAATAGTAATTAATCAACAAAGTTATATGAGAATTTATATTCAACTGAATTATTTTCTTACAAATGATTTATTTCAAAGTAAGTCATAATATTGACTAAGTAAAAAATTTTTATATACTATAAAAAAATAAGGTATCAGAGACAATTGATTAATCCGTCACTAATTCGTTGTAAAAATATAGATTGGTGATGGATCAACAATGGCTTCATCACTGATCTGTCATTATCTATTACGGAACTCATTAGTGACGAGATTTTCATTACTAATTCAAAAAATTAACTTTTAGTGATAGATTTTTTCCTATTATTAAAATCTTTATCGCTAAAATGTTAACAATAGATTAATGAAGGATACGAATCCATCGATGATCCGTCGCTAATTAATATTTTTATAATGAAATTTTGATACATTGCTAAATCTGTCTCTTACCACTTATATTTTCGTACAACCAAATATATATAGACCAATTAATAGAAATATTGCCAAATGCCAACATCATAATAAACTCTATGACCTTGGCGTAGTTTTTTCTATAATTATCATATATACATAAAAAATATAAGTTTTTTTTTTTTTTTTATTACTTTTTATCGGAAACTCTGAATTACACTCATGCCATCTGGCAATCTGCAATACACTCAGAACCTAGAGAGCAAACCCTCAACACACAAACAGGCGATGGGAACTATAGCCTCAACAGATAAAAATAAAAGGGTTTAGAGCAGATAATAACATTTTTCATGCTACTCCCCAGTGATGAGGATAAAATTAACTATTATTATGCTAAAATTATACCCTCCGATCCCTTCTTTATATTATTATATGAATTATTATTAGTATGCTAAAATAAAATATACCCCTCTTATTTTTTTTAATGGTTTTATATATTATAAAAAAGCACTTAATTACTGGATAATTTAAAATAATAATAATAATTTTTTAATAACTAATATAATTATAATTAATAATGGATAGACATAGCATTACTTCAAAAAATAGGGTAACATGTAATTAATTAAATATTTTTATAGTCGAATATATAAGTTTTTTCTTGAACTTTACTAAAAAAATTTTGTGACATCCTGAATTTTTAAAATATTTCATGAGACATCTCAGCTATTATAAATATTCTATAATACACATCGATTCTTATGAAGTGAAATTAAGATACTATTCGATCTGTTAACATAACAGTTTATTGACTAAGATTCGAAAGTTATTTTAATTCTCTTTTACAAGAGTTAAGGTATATCATATAACGCACGTTTACAGGAGTTGACGTGTGTCATTAGACGTATTAAAATTTTAAAATACCACAAAATTTTTTGATAAAATTAAGATGTGAAACTAGTTTCAGCCTTATTTTATTAATCCTTGAATTGGGTATGAAAGCTTAATTGTGTGATTATATCAGCTCATCTTTATATAGCCCCTCATTATTATTATTTTTTTTTTTTTTGTATTTGCAATTAAAAACCAGAATGTTTTTCCTCTTATAGATAGAAATTTCTCAGTAAGTGAATGGCAGCTGTCATAAATCGCAAAAGTTTCTTAGACAGAACATGGAGGGTTTCATTTTCATAGATTCTTGGAATGCTACAGATGAATATATTTTATATTAAAGAAAATTTCCGAATCGATGTGTGTAATTTCCTATTGACTAATGCTTACTTATGTTCTTCATTTCCTTGCTTTTCCTGCAATCTCAATCCCTGCAGGTTTCCTTGCATTTTAATGGAACATCCCCGCAGGTTTCCTTGCAATGTAGTGGGACACACCACTTCATATAAGCATAATCTGTAGGCATTAATTTCAAATTTATGCATCATATATATATATATATAATTACTTTTCTTCTTATTTTATTATATATAACTTTAAAATGTAAAATAAAAAAAATAAAAGTAATTCTATATATATATATATATATATTTATTTATTTATTTTTAATTTATTTAGTATCTTTATATTCCTAACACTAATTCCTTTAAAAATTGCGGTTACCTTTCTCAACAATATATTTTTTAAGGACGAAACTAATCTCTTTTGAGAATGCAGTGAATTTTTATACTGCACTTAACATTGGTATATGTAATAATTTTTTTAAGTGAATAATACTAACTTATTTACTGCATGTGGCATTAATTAATCTTGGTGTGGTAATGATGAGTAATGAATTGGTTGAAATATTCCAAAATGAAACAAAAGACAATTACAATTATTTTAGGACGCTGGGGTAAGTGCTTGGCACCATAATATAAACTAGAAGAAAGTTTTGAAAGCTAGCCAGCATTTTATCCTGTATTAGAGAAAGAATTTTCACTTTGATCGGTGATCAATTTTCCCAAAAATATATATATTTTTAATTAAGACCAATATCTAATATAATTCTATACCCGCGTGAGAATCACAAGTACACTATGTTCTCTTTTTTTATAATATCATATAAGATCCTTGATTATACCTATCTTTTCCTTTGATTATGCCTATCTTTTCAATGAAAATTTGAGACAGTATCAAATTAACAATGACACACATTTAATGTCTTGTCCTGTCCATTTAATTTTCTTCTTCCTCCTCGTCTTTTTCTTTTTCTTTTTTATTTTTTACTCCATTAGAGTTATCTAAGATTGGATTTCAGTTTTTAAAAAAAAACTTAGACTAATTAATTTTCCAACAAGTCCAAACAGGAAAAGGTTATTTATCTTCCTGTTTTTCTTTAATGTTCAAAGGACTTCGTTGCAGAAGAAAATAGAGATGGCTGCATCATTTTCACCGATGTAGGTTCTAGAGGCTATGTTCTGGAGTAAGCTGATATATCTGGGGTTTTTAGTGTGTACAATGACTTGAGAAACTTCCCCTTGGCAATCTCAATCCCCCAGAACCCACATGGAGATATATAATGGACAGGAATAGATAAAGAGTTAAAATAATCTATGTTTACTAACCTTCTCACTTCAGGATCTATAGATTAGTGATAGTTGTTATATACCCTGAAAAAGCTAGCTAGTCAAGACTTACAATTGAAACTCTCACTTCAACAAAATTCACCTTTGCAAAGGACCAAATCGTTTAAACACAAAATCCCACTCAGGATTGTAACGCCAAAATAACATGTTAATTTAATGCATGGTTAATTATTAACAAAAGTTCATATCAGGATTGAACCTCAGCTGCAACAATTACCACAACAGAACAGTTTAAGACCTATTACCACATTGCCTTTTCTTTTTCTTTTTTTTGTTGGGGGTGTGTTGTGTAATTGTGTATAGTGATGGGGCCAGGGCAGGGGTTGGTGTGTTGAAGCTTTATTGCAAGTTGTGACTTGTGAGCAATATCTTCCACAGTAACTAATTATAATCCTGTTTGTCTGCATATCATCTTTGTTACTTTTGACTTGCCAGTAGTCATAGCAAGGAGCTTTAGTTAATTTTTACAGGGGACATCAAATGTAAACTTGATGAAGCTGCCAAGAAGTTTCACCTGCAATAATTTCTCCTTATAGCTCTTAATTAAAAGAGAGTGGGAAGTGCATATGTCACTTACTTTCTTTTTTCTGTAATTTCAAGGCCATTCTTTTCTTATAGTGTAGAAAAACTGACCACTTCCAAAGACCTTGTGTCTTTCTACTCTCTCAAGACTTTAAGATTCCATGTTAATCATGACACCATAGATTTCATTCAACTAATTGTGGAAAACCTTTTGACTGAAAATAGCTGAAACTCTCCTAATCGGTCTTTTACATCAAGAAGATGCCTATTAAGCAATTCTATCTTATTACATTTGTTAATAATGATGCATTATCTTATCTGACTGCAAGGCATTTTGTCTTCAGCTTCGTGGTTGCTATCATATGAGAAGGAAAAAAAAAAAAAAAAGAGAAAAACTAATGTAAGGCAGTGGCGGCAAGTTTACTTGTCGAGAACCATAATTGGGTCGTTTGATACTAAAGTATTTGTTATATTTGTGGCTTTGAAATTTGGATATGTTTTTCATGGATCCGAATTGTGATCCGACACGAAAGTTTCGAGCTGCGATCCGATTGGGATAAAAAGTGAGATCTGTGGTAGTAGCGGTCGGCCCGGGCCCGAAGCCCACCACTGATCTCCTCGGTATGGACCAGTATAAATATTATAATATTCTACATTTTGCAGTAGAGTTGTGAGATATTTGGAAAATACACTGGAGTTAAGGTTTGAGAGTTCTGATTGATTGTATCTTACTCTTTTTCATCATAGTGAAACTTTTTCTTTGTCTTGCTTGTGGAGGTAAACCTTATAGTTGAATCACATTAAATCCTGTGTTATTCTTCTTCTCTTTTCAATACTGTGTGATTGTGCGATTTGTGTACGTGTCTTAGATTTGCGTGCTTGTTATAACAAACTGGTATCAGAACTTTGTGCGCAAAATCTAGGGTTTGCAGATGGCGTCGTCTTCAACGAAGTATGAGATAGAGAAGTTTGATGGTGAATCGAGTTTCAGTCTGTGGAAGATTAAAATTAAATCTTCCTTGATCCTACAAGGTCTATGGAAAGCAATCGAGGATAACTTTCCAAAAGGTATGAAAGAGGCGGAGAAGGCTGATCTAAAGGAGAGAGCATTGAGTGCGATTTTTATAAGCGTAACTAATAATGTCCTACGCGAGATTGCTGGTGAAAGCTGAACATCTGCGGCATGGAAGAAATTAGAGGGGTTATACTCTGCCAAATCACTGACCAACCACCTGTATCTGAAGAAAAGGCTTTACAATCTAAGCATGAGCGAAGGTACATCCATTAAAGAACATCTAGATGAATTCAATTCAATCATTATAGACCTGAAGAATATTGATATTGAGATTGATAGTGAGAATCAGGCCCTTATTGTGTTATGTTCTTTGCCACCCTCCTATGAAACTTTTGTTGATATTTTATTGTATGAGAAAGACAGTATTTCACTAGATGATGTTAGTAATTCTCTAAAATCGAAGGAGTTGAAATAGAGAAAGATTTGAGGGGGAAGGTTTAATGAGCAAGGGAAGAACACATTCAAGGGAGGGTCTTTCCAGCAAGAAGAAATCTAAGGCCAGATCTAAGTCAAGAATGAAAAAGGCCAACTGTTTTGAGTGCGGGGAGCAAGGTCACTACAAGAGAGACTGTCCCAAGTTAAAAAATAAAAAGGGAAAGCAATCAGAAAGTTCTACGAACGTGCGAACTTGGTTGATAGTTTTATTGATTCTAATGGTGATGATAGTGCTAGAGAAATTTTATCCGTGAGTTCAGATCATGGAAAAAATTCCTGGATTCTTAATACTGTGCTACTTATAACATTTGTCCACCTGTAAACCGGTGCATCACTTATAAACAGATGAGTGGCAAGGTGTTTCTGGGCAATGATCATACATTATCTGTTGAAGGAGTTGGTAACATCAGATTGAGGATATTTGATGGTGTTGTCAGAACTATAGAGTGTTGGCATGTTCCAGGACTAAAGAGGAACCTGATATCTCTTGGGACACTTGACTCTCATGGATTCAGATACCATGCAGAGAATAGAGTTATCAAAGTATGCAAGGGCTCTATGGTACTCATGAAGAGTAGTTTGGTTTCAAGATTGTATTTTCTTCAGAGCAGTATAGTTTTAGGGGAAGCTGCAGTAGCATCCGGAAGCAATAATCAGAATCAGACTCAATTGTGGCATATGCGTCTTGGTCATATGAGTGAAAGAGGATTATTTGTGTTAAGCAAGTGGGATTTGTTGGACGGGCAGAAAACAAAATCTATGGACTTTTGTGAACACTGTGTGTTTGGCAAACAGACTAGGGTGAAGTTCGATAAAAGAGCAATGCATAAGACCAGAGGAACGGTGGAATATACCCACTGAGATCGGGGTCCTAACAGAATTCCTTCCAAAAGCGGTGCCAGGTACTTCACACTACAAGAAAATATCAGAATAGAAACCGAATTTAGAAACGGATTTATGTCGATTTATAATTTGAAACAGATTTTGAAATGGAAATTTGGTAGAACAGCTTCAATACATTAAAAACCAATTAGCAACGGATTAGAAATAGAAATTAGAAATGAAAACTCATCGGTTTCTAAATTATGAATAACAATTTGGTGGCAAATTTAGCAACTATTTATAAACTGATTACAAACCGATTTCTAAAACTGAATAATTTTCCGTTTCTAATATTTGTCATATTAGAAACAGAATATATCGGTTCCTAATTTCTTTCAATTTAATTTAAAAATCGATTTCATTCAGTTTCAAAATAAAGTATTATCTATTTATATTTAGAAACCGATTCGTATCGGTTTCAATATTCATATAATTTCTATTTTATTTACTAAAAATTAAAGTCTGTATAGAAACTGATTCCTATCGGTTTCAATTTCCCTTGGTTATATTTAGAAACCGATTTTGTCGGTTTCAAAATAAATCTAATTATTAATTTTATTTATTAAATTTTAAGGATAAATTAGGAACCGATTCATATCAGTTTCTAATTACCTAAAAAATTTAGAAACCGATTTATATCGGTTTCAAAAGTAATGTAATTTCCATTTTATTTACTAAATTTTAAAATAAAATAGAAACCGATTCCTTTCGGTTTCTAATTACTTAATAGATTTAGAAATCGATTGCTTTCGGTTTCCAATTTTACTTAAAACGTTGGAAACCGATTCCTATCCGTTTATATTTTCCTTTGTTATATTTAGAAACCGTTTTATGTCTGTTTCTAATTCCAAAGTTATTTAGAAACCGATTGTTTTCGGTTTCAAATATTAAATTGTTCTCTAATTATATTTATAATTTCTATATTATTTACTAAATTTTCAAAATAGAAACCGATTTTTACCAATTTCTAATTTTTTCATTGATGCTTAGAAACCGATAGCTTTCGGTTTCAAAATTTATCTATTTTATATTTGATTTAATAAATTTTAAAGTAAAGTTAGAAACCGATTTCTGTCGGTTTCTATTTCCTCTATATTTAGAAATCGAGTTTTGTCGGTTTCAAAATCAATGAAATTTTAAAATAAATTAGGAACCGATTTATACCGGTTTCTAATTCTTTTAGTTATATTTAGAAACCAATTGCTTTCGGTTTCAAAAATTAAAGTGTTATCTAATTATTTTTATCTAATTTTAATTTTAATTATATAGAATTATATTAATTTTATTTTCATAAAACTATAGGGGACAATTTAATTTCAAATATATATATATTATATTAATTTTTTTATACTATTCTAGAGAAATGTCTTTCATAAACTTACCCTATTAAAATAATTTAAATCAATATTTAATTATATTTTATAAAAATTAAAAAATATTTACAAATAAATACTAATTTAATACTAGCTCCATTCTATGTCAATAATTTTTAAAATTTTTTTTAAGAATTAAAAAATTATTGGATAAATATTTTTATAAAAATAATATTAAAAATTAATTAAAATTTGTTTATAATATCATTGAAATGTAAAAATATGTGAAAAAAAAAATAAATATATTGAGAATAATAATAATTAAAGTAAAGTTAAAAAATAATTAATATTTTCATAATTTTTTAAAATAACAAATAAAATAGAAAAAAAATTTTAAATGAGAGTGCTAAATTACATAAAACTGAGTAGTTTTAAGGATGGGTGAACTTAACAAATCTAAAACACTCCTCTGTTCTTCATTGCCGCCCCTTGCTTCTTAAAGTTTCGATCACTCCCAGACGCTACGCCCTCAGTTGAACGAGCGTCTTGCTATCAAGCTAGCTGTTGCATTCCTTCACGAAGCTCATCGTTCAAATTTGATAAACTCATTTTATATAAGTATTTTAGAGTAGTTTTGCATCTATTTTGCCTTTTTAGTTTACTAATTTTATGCTTTTAATACTTATTTTAGTTAATTTGTTAATTTTAGTTTCATTATATTTGATTTTCGAAATTTTAATATTTTTGATAGGTTTTAATAAGGTTTAAAGGCAAAAAGTTCCATATAGAAAAAATTCAAAGTGATTTGGAAGCCTAAAGTGGTGTGAAAAATAAAGAAAATTCACTTAAAGAAGAAGTCCAGCCTAGACTTTCAAGGGCTTCAACATGTCCCGTGTTGAGGGTCGTGTGAAGATAAGAGTCAGCCAGTAGGAATCCACATGAGGCATGTAAATTCACACTGGGTCATGTAAACAAAGATTTCAGAACAAAATACACCGAAAGTTTCAAGGGTTTCAACATGCCCCATGTTGAGGGTCGTGTGAAAATAAGAGTCAGCCAGCAGGAATCCACATGAAGCATGTAAATTCACACTGAGTCATTTAAACAGAGATTTCGGAACAAAACACGCTGAAAGTTTCAAGGGCTTCAACATGCCCCGTGTAGCTGGTCGTGCAGAATCTAAGGCTCCTCCTCCGAATCAACATGAGGCACGTGGAAAACAACTTAAATCAACATGAGGCAAGTGGGATGGAGCTGGCAGATTTGCTGACATGAAAAAATTTTCTCTTTTCACACCTTTTATACCTTTTGTCTTTATCCCTTTAGAGACTATTTTTAGGGCAAACCTTGAGGGGATATATAAGCATCATATTCTCATTTTTACCAAAAGGACAAAGAGGGAGAAAAATCAAAAGAGAAAGGAAAGAGGGAATCACACCATTTCTAGGAGGAAGAACACCTGCAGAGTGACGTTTTCCAGCTTACATTTTCAGAGATTTGGATCTTCTTCTTCTGGATTCTTTTATTTTTAGTTTTATTTTCATATTTTCTTGCTCTATTTCATATTTTCTTGCTCTATTTCATATTTTCTACTTGTAAATACAAGCATGAGTGAGTAGATACTTAAGATTTCAGAGTTGGGTGTAATAATTTAAGTTTTATTTGTGAATTTGGACTGGTTTTAACCAGATTTTTAGTATATATAAGCTTTGATTCTCATCTTGTGTGCTTATTTACATACCCATTATTGGTACCCTTTGGGTTTTGTTCTTAATCTTAGATTGAAGGACCGAGAGGTGAAAATTTATGATAGATAATCAAGATAATGAACTTAATCACCTAGTGTTAGAAATAAACTAGTGGATTAAGAGGAATTTCAAGTTGATTAAAATGCTTAAAGGATTTTGGGTAATTAAACATCGCATGAGAGTGGGGTTTAGTTTCCTTTAAAACACTCTTTAGTTTGCTTGAAAGAGAAATCAAAGGAAATCAGAATCAACTTCCTTCAAACTTGTATTTCCCTTAATCTTGGCTTTGTCTATCCAAATTCCAATGAAATTTACTTCATGAACCTCAACTCTGGAATCAATTTTTACCATTAATTAATTAAATATTTTGTTACTTACTGAAATTTTAGTAAATTAGTATAGTGCTTAGAATTTTAATTGCTTAATTCATTATAATTTCCTTATTTTCTCAATTTAATTTGTTGCATCTCTTACTCTATTTTTGGTACAAACTATCGATAGCCCAAATAATTGTGACTTTTATAGTTTGATACTAAAATAATAAATCTCTGTGGGATGATATCTTTTCTTTACAACTTGAACGACCCGTATACTTACGGAGTACGCAATCAAGTTTTTGGCGCTGTTGCCAGGGATTTGTTTTGTTTGATATTAGACGATTGATTGTTTGGTTAATTTGGGCATTTTATTTTTGATTTTAATTTCTTTTCTTTATCATTTTACTTTGAGATTTTCTTATTTGGTTTTTCAGGTACATATCTTTTATATGAGAAGAACAAAAAGTGCAGAAATTGATTTAATTTTTGATCCTGAGATTGAAAAGACAGCTAAAGCTTTAAAAACAAAGTCTAAAAGAAGAAAAGCTGAACTCAGAATTCAAAGACAGCAAGAGCAACATCAAGAGCAATAAGTGATAGAAGCTATGACAAACAACAACAACCGATCAATTAAGGATCATGCTTTTCCAAGTTTTGGAGATTTTAGACCGAGTATAGTGGAAGCAAACAACTTTGAGTTGAAGCCCTCGCTTTTTCAAATGGTTCAACAATCACAGTTTGGGGGAGGTCCTACTGAGAGTCCACATGTGCACCTTGCACATTTTCTTGAAATTAGTGACATGCTGAAGATAAATGGAGTGTCAAATGATGCCATCTGATTGAGATTATTTCCTTTTTCTTTGAAGGATCGTGCTAGGGAGTGGTTGCATTCATTACCTCCGGGCTCAATAACTACTTGGGATGAGTTGTCACAAGCGTTCTTGGCTCAATACTTTCCTCGTAGCAAGACTACAAAATTGAGAAATGAATTAACTTCTTTCAGCCAAGGGATGATGAGAGTCTTTATGAAGCTTGGGAGAGATACAAGGATCTTCAAAGGAGATGTCCACATCATGGAATCCCTAAATGGATGCTAGTTCAACATTTTTACAATGGTGTTTCTCCAGCAATTAAAAGTATTGTGAGAAGACGATGATTGAAAAGCAGACAGAAAAGAAAGTCAAGCGTCTTAGAACCGATAACGGGTTGGAATTTTGCAATTGTGAGTTCGATGCATTTCGCAGCAATGAAGGTATTGTGAGACATCGCACTTGTACAAGGACACCACAATAGAATAGTATTGCAGAATGCATGAACAGAACGCTTTGGGACAAAGCATGAAGCATGCTCTCACATTTACGATTGGGAAAGGATTTTTGGGCTGAAGCAATTAATATAGCCTGTTTCTTGGTTAATAGATCTCCATCTACAGCAATTGAGTGTAAAACTCCTTTTGAGATCTGGTCCGGTTCACCTGCTGATTGCTATCAGCTGAGAGTATTTGGTTGCCCTGCTTATGCTCATGTGAGACATGGTAAGCTTGAGCTGAGGGCAAAAAAATGCATATTTCTAGGGAATCCATCTAAAGTGAAAGGCTACAGGTTGTGGTGCAATGATCCAAAGTCTCCAGGATTAATTATCAGCAGGGATGTGACATTTAATGAGTTTGCTTCATTGGATAGTCAGAGGTGGAAGTCAATAGTAGAATCAGATCACAGTGTCAGAGAACAGGTGGAGCTTGATATTAATACTTCAGCAGTTCAGTCCAGTGATTCAGATGATGAGATGCAAGATCCTGATCAACAAGAGGATGCACCTGAGCAACAACAATAGGAACCATATAGCATTGCTACTGGTAGAGAGAGAAGATAGATTAGACCACCGCAGAGATATACATATGCAAATCTAGTTGCGTTTGCCTTGTTAGTTGCTGAAACAGATAATGTGCATGAACCCAGCAATTATAGAGAAGCTATTTCTTGTTCAAATGCAGATCAGTGGGTCGGTGTTATGAGTGAAGAAATTGAATCTCTTCATAAGAATCAGACTTGGGAGCTTGTAACATTGCCTAAGAGACAAAATGTGGTAGGTTGCAAATGGGTGTTCAAGAAAGAGGAAAGCACTCCAGGGGTTGAAGCACCTCGATATAACGCACAGTTGGTAGCAAAAGGCTTTACTCAGAGGGAGGGGATTGACTTTAATGAAGTGTTTTCTCCAGTTATGAAGCACAATTCTATCAGAGTCTTACTTGCTCTTTATAATCTAGAGCTTAAGCAACTAGATGTGAAGACAACATTTTTACATGCTGAGTTGGTGGAGCAAATTTATATGAGTCGACTTGAGTGATTTGTCATTCCAGGTATGAAAAATCGTGTTTGATTGCTTAAGAAATCTTTATATGGTCTGAAACAGTCTCCTAGGCAGTGGTACAAAAGATTTAATACATTCATGGTTCGTAATAACTTTAATCATAGTTCATATGACAGTTGTGTTTATCATAAGAAGCTTTCAGATGATTCTTTTATTTATTTGCTATTGTATGTGGATGACATGCTTATTGCTGCTAAAAGCATATCACAAATTAACATTCTGAAAAAGCAGTTGAGTGATGAGTTTGAGATGAAGGATTTGGGTGCTGCAAAGAAGATATTGGGAATGGAAATTAGTAGGAATAGAAGCATTGGGAAGCTTTTCTTATCTCAACAAGCCTATGTTAAGAAAGTGCTTAAGTGTTTCAACATGAATAATGCTAAGCCTGTGACTATTTCGTTTGCTGCCCATTTCAAGTTATCTGCAGACATGTCACCAAAAATAGATGAGGAGATGGAGCACATGTCTAGTGTTCCCTATTTGAGTGTTGTTGATAGCATCACGTATGCTATGGTATACACTCGACCTGACATTTTTCTTGTAGTTAGTGTAGTGAGTAAATACATGGCGTGTCCTGAGAAAGAGCATTGGCAGGCAGTAAAATGGATTTTGAGGTATTTTAAGGGTACTACAGATGTTGGTCTGACATTTGACAGGGCCAAGATGAGTGATTCAGTTATTGGCTATGTGGATTCAGATTTTGCAGAGGACTTAGACAAGAGGAGATCTTTGACAGGTTATTTGTTTACTCTTTCCAGAAGTGCTATCAGTTGAAAGGCAACATTGCAAGTTACAGTTGCTTTGTCTACCACAAAGGCTGAATATATGATCTTAGCAGAGGTAGTAAAAGAAGTTTTATGGTTACAAGGTTTGGTGGGTAATCTTGGGTTGATATAGAATAAGGCAACAGTATTTTGTAACAGCCAGAGTGTAATACATCTCATAAAGAATCAGATGTACCATAAGCGAACTAAGCACATTGATGTCAGATATCACTTCATTCAGAACATTGTATCTCAGGGGACTATAGTTATGCAAAAAGTCTCTACACATGATAATCCAGCAGATATGATGACCAAGGGAGTCCTAGTCAGCAAGTTTAGGAATTGCCTAGACTTAGTTGGTGTTTGTAGTGCTCAGTAATGCCCTTGCGAGGGCATATGGCAAGACAGAGTGTTTGTGGTTATTTTGTTGATGATAGAGAAAATTCAAGCCAAGAGGGAAAATTGTTATATTTGTGGCTTTGAAATTTGGATATGTTTTTCATGGATCCGAATTATGACCCGACCCAAAAATTTCGCGCTATGATCCGATTAGGATAAAAAATGAGATCTGTAGTAGTAGCAGAGAGCACGCGCTAATAGGCCTGGGCTCGAAACCCACCACTAATCTCCTCGGTATGGACCAGTATAAATATTATAATATTCTACTCTTTGCGGTAGAATTGTGAGATATTTGGACAACACACTGGGTTAAGGTTTGATTGATTGTATCTTGCTCTTTTTCATCATAGTAGAACTTTTTCTCTTGTCTTGCCTATGGAAGTAGACCTTACAGTTGAACCATGTTAAATTTTGTGTTATTCTTTTTTTCTTTTCAATGCTGTGTGATTGTGTGATTTATGTGTGCACCTTAGATTTGCATACTTGTTATAATAGTATTTATGTCTCAATCCTCAATATCTGGAGAATCTAGTGTTATCACATAATAAAGCAAACTTATGATGCTGGTAAGTAGTGATCTTAGAGAACAAGTTGTTGGGTACGATAAGAAAATGAGTACAAAAATGAGGAAAAGAGTTTTCTCCTAAGCAATAGTTTAAAAAATCTCCATAGATTTCTTTTTGCATGTTGCCCACTTTAGCATTCAGATGGTGGGCCGTGCTTCTTGAGAGAGAACAAAGAAAATTCGATTTATTTGTAAACAGTTTCAATTATTGCAGATAGTAATGTTATGCTGACTTGGCCATCCTAAATCAGTTCAATATTTTAGGTTCATTTCATTTGAGAGCAATGTTGAGTTCAAGCTCAGCAGTAGCAGTATTTGATAGTTTCCTGTCACAATTTAGATAAATGAATTAGGTTTTTTAGCAGATTCTTTCTTCTATTTATCTTGTATTGCTGTTGAGTTTACCGTGTAGTCGTTTTCCATGAAAAACAAAACCCAAGCTGTCCAAGTTAAAATCGCCCCTATTTTTCCTTTTCTACCATGTTTGAAAGCTTGCATTAAGGATGGATGAAAATGGATTTTAAATCCTTTCGTCCTATTATTTACCAAATTTACGTACTGATAAAATGTTTTTCTTTCTTATAGCCTTCCAAGGAAGTTCCACGGAAACAAAAGATGAAAATCCAATTTTAACATGCTTATGTTTTTCTGCTCAATTTTGTTGAATCAAGCTCAGAACATGTATTGATTAACATGCATACCTTACCCAACCCACACACACAACAAACCCCCCCCCCCCCCCGCCGCGCCCACCAAACCCCCCCCCCCCCCCCCCCCCCACCACAACCCATGCTCTCAAAACTTCATAGTATATGCAAAAGAACAGATGATTTATTGCTGCTGTCACAACGTGTATAAGCTTTACAACTTACGAACCTTTAAAACAGATGAAAGCTGATCAAACAAGAAAAATCCACTGGCAACAGAATAATAGCATTTTTTCCTGGCTAATTATTAAAAAAATATTTTGCTTATCCAAAAAAAAAAAAAAAAAGAATAGTACCATCAATGTAACTACAATTTTAGCATTTTGCAGGCAGCAGATATTAAAGAAATAAGAGAAAATTAGGCAATATATATATCCCGAGCAAGCTGTTCAATGCTCAACGTCTCAGTGATCTAACCATGCGCTTATTTGAAACAATAAGTCAAGCCATTCTATTCTGCAAACTCAGGAATGAAGGAACATCAACTGCTTCAAATATTGTATCATGCTGCACGGATCTTCAGCCAAATTCACAAGAATCTCAGCAGCATTATCCTTCAAATCCTCTAACTCATACAATAATTCAATGAGAATTGGAACTTCCCCTGAATCAGCAAGTGCAGCTCGATCAGCCTCATTATAACTCAACTGAGCAATAGCCCCTGATACCTTTCCCCTAACTTCACCATTCCCATCCCTCAAAAGCTCAACCAAAACTGGAACTGCATCTGATTTTCTAACAACTGAAACTGAGTGCTTGTAACAATGTCCATCTTGAAATAATTCAATAAGCAATGGAATTGCTCCTAATTCCACAAGCATAGACCTTGCACGGCTTGCGACAGCAAGTCATCCTACTGCTTGACAAGCTCTCTCTCTTGATATCATGCTACCATACCTAACCGGCTCAAAAAGAAATTAAGCCCTCCCAATCTAAGAAGTCAAGCCGTTCTATTCTGCAACCTCAACAGTGGCAATGCACCTAAAATCTCCGAGAAGTACAGCCTGTCCCCATCTCTACAAGAATTTAACATATCAATAATGATCTCTAACCCACATTTTCTAGCTATAATCAAATGATTTACGTTACCAAAATTAACAAGACACCAAAACACATTTTATCAAAACCTTTCAGAACCTATTTTTGGACTGGGGCAGCAAACTTAAGATAGAATGTGTAACACCAGATTGGCCTATCTCTGAGGCCAAAACACCATCACCTTGACATGAAATTCGGTTCAAACAATATGCGGCTGCTTCTTGAATGGACTGAATTAAATTGTTTGAAATGTCAGTGAGGAGAAACTTAGCAAGGATAGGTATAGTTGGAGCTAATACATGCTCTGGTGCATATTTTGAGAGATGGGCTAATCTAATTGTGGCTTTTACTTGCATAGACTGCCCCTTTTTTTGGTGAGAGATTAAATAAAATCTGAAAGGAGTATTTTTATTTTATTTAAACTGTGTTGCTTACTCTTTTAAGACAGATAAAAGATCAATTTGGCTTTAATCAGATCAAAGTTTAGAAATATAATTTTATTTTTAGCAATTTAATTTTAGGTCTCATTTGGTTTAAAATTCCCTATTTGAAAAGTAAATTTTCAGAAAATTCCATATTTGAAAAATAAATTTTCAGAGAATTTATTTTTTAGTAAATATAATATAAATATATCTTCTGATATATAAATTAATTTTTCAATAAATAAATTTTCTCTTAAATAATGCTCATAATATAATTTAATATATATTAAATTAAAAAAAATAAATTGATAAATTATATTACACTTAGGGAAAGTATAATTTCTTAACATTAAACATGGACAAGGTCTAGTGTTAAAATTGAAGTTGAAATTAAATTGATTATTTTTTTATAAGTAAATAATTTATTAAAAATAATATCAAAGAAAAATTTACTATGAGAACATTCATCTAATCTAGGCCAGCAAACCAATCTAAATACACCCACCTAGAACATATTATGTTCAGAGAAAAAACTTGAAAAAAGCAATACAAAACCAGCCAATATTAGACCAAAGACAAAAATACAAAATCAACTTCAAGATCAAAAACTGAAAAAATAACCCGATAGACAAGCCAAGTAAATAAATACTTAAGCAAGAAGAAACAAGAAGGCACAAATGTGACAGTGGCCCAAGATCACAAAAAGAGCATAGCAAAATTTCCAGGAGCCTCAGAAGAAGAAGTGACTTTAAACGTAGGCTGTAGCAACAATCACCAAGATTCAAAAGAGAAAAACCAAAGTCAAGATCAATCTGCTTCTGAAAATTAAATCTACAGTTCATAAATCAATCAAAAAATGTGCCCAAATCTACATATTATATCATATCATAATTTTCAAAAGCTGCCGCAAAATCAACCAAAAATCAACCAGCAGAATTTAATCTTTAAAGGTTTGTGAATCAAGATTGAATTGAAGGGTTTTGTCACGATCCATTTTCTAGGCCGGACCGGTGCTAGAACTTGAGTTAGTATAAGGCTCTCAAATCCAGTAGTAATCCTAACTATTTCTAGTCCAACCATAAAGCACATAAATATAGTCTAATTTTAAAAAATCAAATGGACAGAATCCGGCCATAAATTAGACTATCAAATGGGGAGCCTTAATTCACTATCTGTGAACCAATAAAACAATAATATGGGGAGCTCAGCTCACCCTCACAATCCTCAAATCAGATAAATAATCAAATGGGAGCTTAGCTCCCTCATCCAAAGAAATGAATATCTCATGCATCCAAATATTTCCACATAAATAAGGTTACAACTCCAAAAGTTTAGTTAATACAACCCCAGATAAGGATAATACACTACTGGTACATGCGGGGTTCTAGAATTTAACAAAAGATAATAAAAGTAAATTGAACTTTTCTAGTTTAACCTGCGAGAAAAGAAAACATATTATTTTCAACAAGTCCACCTGTCACCTGAGAAAAAATAATTGAACAGAAGTAAACGTTTTGACTTATAGAGTAAGATATTAATTTTAAATATAATTTCTATAACTATCTAAACCTAATGCATTCCTATGTATGAAATACAACATGCACACATAATTTTAAATAATTCAGACAATATTCACACAAAAGATAACTTGGAGCACTCACACACTCGTGTGTCACATCAACATATATACCTATGGGAGCTAATCCTTTATACAACTTTATTAATTCCAATACCTGTCAACGAGGTCAACTCAAGCTGGACTTTCTCTTGATAATCCAAGTGCGGGTGTCAGCGAGATCAACTCAAAGCCGTACTGAACCCGACTTATCCACATATAAGGATCAGGTCCAAGCGAGTCAAGCTCCAACCGCGACTACCCGTCTTACCATATATCCATACCACACGCACGCCAACACACACACAGCTCCAAATTATCTTAACGCGACAACCACAATAATTTCACCAATAATATATGCAACATAAGGGCGTGCCTAGTATTTAACTACATATATATATATATATATATATATATATATATATATATATATATATATATATATATATATATATATATATATATATACAAGTGAATGCCTGAGCATGCCTTGAATATATAATAATAATATTAAAATTATAAATAAAATCAATATCTACTCACAAATTATCCAAATGTCACTAGGGCGGCTGAGAAGATGAGGAATGTTGACTTGGATCATCTAAACAATTATATTCAAGAAATTTATCAATATTAACTCAAAACAAAGAACTAAAGAGCCTAAGACACCTTAGGTTTATGTCGAAAATCTGGTAGAGTTTTCCCTGTACCTAGAACCTACCCAACCTGCAAAATAACTCAATAAACACTTCTCAATCCAAAAGGCCTTAGGCCCACAATATAATAACTACACAATGCTCCTCCTAGGCCTGCCAAACCAGTCAATTCCCACATAAACTAATTATTTAAAAATTCAGGACATTATAGGTTTCCTTTGATTTTCATCTTGATTTTTGTTTAGTTTAATTTTGATTCAGTTTCAATTCTATTCAAAATTTTATTTGATTCAAATTTATCAAAGTGAACAGTTAATTTTTTTTAATTTTTTAAAAAATAAAAAATAGGATTTTTAATAAGAAATTAGACCAAATCAATCAAAATCAATTCGATTCAATTCATTATAATTTTAATCAAATTTAGTTTTGACCGGACCAAACCCATGTCTACCTTACACCCTGTATATTAATAAATGTTCAATAACTCTTAAAATTTAGAGTTTCATCATACTTATTATAATATTAATTTGTTGTTATGCATACATCTCATAGCCTTATTTGTGAAAGCATTTTAAATTCTAAGATAAGTGTGATGAAAAAAATATTATATTTATGGGTGTCATAAATACAATATTTTTTTTATGAAAGAATGTAAAATAATTACTTTATTAGATAAAAAATATATAATAAAAAAATAAACCATTTGAGTTGTCACGACCCAAATTTTGGGCCGGATCGGCACTAGAACTTGGATAAATATAAGGCCTCTAAAATCTATAGTAAGCCTTGCTATTCCTAGTATAACCATAAAGCCCATAAACATAGTCTAATTTTGATAAAACAAACGAATAGAGTCCGGCCATAAATTAAACTATACAACAGGGTGTATTAACTCATTTGACCCATAATCACAAAATAACAAAATTTGGAGAGCTCAGCTCACCCTCATAAGCCTCAATCTAAAAAATAATCCAATGGCAACTCAGCTTCCTCATCTAAGGAAATACTCATCTCATGCATCCAAGTACATTCACATAATAAGTTTACAATACCCAAATGATTAAGTTATTACAATACCAGAAAAGTTTAAAACATTATTGGTACAGGCAGAGTCTAGAATATAATTCAAGAAAATGAAATACAATTAAGCTGCTGCTGGTAAACCTGCGAGAAAAGAAACATATTATTCACAAAAAGACCACCTATCACCTGAGGAAAAATAGTTGAATAGGAGTGAACATTTGACTTATAGAGTAAGATATTGATTTTAAATACAATTTCCATAACTATCTAAGCCTAATGCATTCCTATGTATGAAATTCAACATACACTCATTTCCAATCAATCCAAACAATATTCACATAAAAGATAATTTGGAGCACTCACACACTCGTGTATCACATCAAAGTGTATATATATATATATATAGGAGCTAATCCCCTATACAGTTCTCTTAATTTCAACACTTGCCAGCGATATCAACTCGAGTCGGACTTTCTCTTAATAATCTAAATGCGGAGATCAGTGAGATCAACTCAAAACCGTACTCACTCTAACTTATCCACATATAAGGATTGGGTCCCAACGAGTTAAGCTTCAACCACGACTACTCATCTTACCTATATCTATAATCATACCACACGAACGTCGACACACACACAAAGCCCCCAATTACCCTAAGGTGACATTCACAATAAATTCATCAAATAAATGTACAATACAAGATATACCTAGTAATTAACTATATACATATATTTATAAGTGAATGTATGGGCATGCCTTAAATATATAATAATATTGAAATTATAAATGAAATCAATTTCTACTCACAGATCATTAGAAGTCACTGTGGCGGCTGGGTGAAAGAGGAAGGCTGACTCTGATCACCTAAAAAATTATATTTATGAATTTATCAGCATTAACTCAAAACAAGAATTTAAAGAGTCAAGGACATCCTATTTTAAGTTAGAAATCTAACAGGGTTTTTCTAGTATCTAGGACCTACCCAACCTATAAAGTAATTCAAACAATACTTCTAAACCCAAAGGCCTTAGGCCCACATCACAACAACATCTTACGGCCCCTTCTGGGCCTGCTAAACCAGATAATTCTCAAGTAACTATGCGATTCAGCTATAAGGCTTAAAACTAATATTTTGCAAAAACCATCTAAACCCTCTTCAAAAATTCTATAAACATGTCTTGCAATCCTTAACAATGTTATAATACTATTGAAAAAGGAAATAAAATTTTCTAGCTACTCATGAATATTTTATAAATTTTATTCTAAACTTGGCATTAGGTAAAATGAGTAATTTAGAGTTCAGATTTACCTATGTTAATTCTGACATCTAGAATGCGACTGAGGCTCCTGAAAATGATGGGAATCATTGTAATACTGACCCACTTCCAAAGTGGGTCTAACAGCCTATCTGTCTGACCCGAAAATGCAGTACCAGTCGCTGGTGAAATTTCTACGAAACGACAACACCTAAGCGAAGCCCACAACACCAAGAGTTAGAATATAATTTTTATTTAAGGGAGGGGAAGGAAAAAGAAGAAGACTGATCCGATTCAATTGGTCTGATATGGTCTGATTCAATTCAATCGGTTTGATTCAAGGTACTCAAAATTTAATTTTTATTTTCTCTTAGAGGCCAAAACGAGGCCCAAAAATTCTAAAAACAATTACAAAAAAACTTAAAAATATTTATAGAGTCCAAATATATTTTTATATTTGCCACATGGTCTTTAAATTAATTTTTAAAAATTGATAAAATTAATTGTCTCGAAAAATAAAACCCGATTTTGAAAATTCAGAAAGTTCAAATTAATTTTCATAATATTTAATACATTAAAATATTATAATTTACACATAAAATAATTATTTAAAAATTCGGATTATTACATGAGTCTAGCTCAAAACAATAAAGAGTAAAGTTAGGATATAGTTGATAAATATATTATCAAAATGCTTGAACAATTCTAGAAAGTTCAAATTCAAATTCAAATTTAGTCAACACACAATAAAATTTTTATTTTCATTTAGAAATATATTTTTTAAAATATTATTTTTTTCAAAATACAAGGGCTAATTAGCTTTACTAAAATAAAAAAACTAAAAGGTAATATTTTACAAAATATAAGGGCTAACTAATTATTTTTACTAAAATAGAGGAATTAAATAATAATTTACTTAGTATTAAAGTACTTCTTTGGCTAATAAAGAAAATTTGATGAAGGAGCTAAAAAGTTTAATGAAAATAAAAAATAAAAATTAAATAGTACATTTCTCAAAAAGAGACTAAACATTTATTTTCATCAAAATATATGAACTAAATAATAATTTTTTTCTTTTTATAAAATTGAGTTCCAATTGGCACAGGATAATTCTAGCTTGCACACTTTCTTTTTTTTTTTTTTTTTTTTTTACCAAAAGAAAGATATTTCATTGAGAAGCATGTGATTACAAGGCCCACCATCCACTAGTAGCAACCTATCTACAACAATAATTAACAACCAAGCCCTTGAAACATAAAGCCCAAGACCTTACAAAGAGAATCCCCTAAGACTATAATGCGTGCAATATTTGATCTCACAACTCCAACAAGCAGGAAGATGGGACGTTGAAACAGCTTGAACACCAGCTACTAAAGGGGGATCAACAACCTTAAGAAAACACACAAGAAGGAGAGCCTCACCGAATCAGAAGCAAGAACGCCTCGACTGACATCAAGTAGAACTCCCCCGAGACATCAACCCCAGCAGAACCAGATGAGATAGGCTAGGCATCAAGAGATTGACAAACAAGTGGGCCAGAAACCAAGGGGAAAGCTGGAGAATCGAGAAAGTCATGGTGGTAGAGCTTAAGTGTCTCATTCTCCTATAGCCTAGACGGATCGGTGACCAACAGCAGAATGATACCTTCTCATTTATAAAGTTGCCAGCCAGCAAGGATAGCCCCTAGATTGTTAAAACTTCAAGCAAGCAAACCATTTTGAAACCCACTTGCAACGGCCACAATATCTAAAGAGGGGTACTAAAACTCCAAACTGGAGACTAGAGAAACATAACATTAGAAATGAAACTAAAGAAACTAATTCAACAATATAAAGTGAAAAAAGAATGAAGGGGGCGGGGAGGGCGTGGTGGGTTTTTAGACTTTCACACACACACACACACACAGAGAGAGATCATTGGCCAAAAGGTTGGAGGACTAAAAAGTAGGTTTTAGACTTTCACACAGAGAGAGAGAGAGAGAGTATAATGATTCCATGCAACTTTTCATCTTACGCGGCATTTGGTTATGAACTGCTTGACCCTGTGTATACATATGCATATATATTCTTTTGAGTCTATTGGATAATCTAGTTGTTATAGTACTAGTTAACTGTTAAGTGACTGTTAACTATTTTATTAACTTTTATTATTAACGGATAGTTATTTTTTTTAAAATAAATAATGGTAAATATAATAGTTTAAAGTAAATTTATTCAATAAAAATAATTATTAGATTAGTTGTTAAATATAAAAATAGTAGTATCATTTTTTTTTATCATAGTTAAAATACTACCTTAAAAGCTATGAGATGTAACATTTTATAATTCACTCCCTCAAATCGTTAAATATTAGTATAAATACTTATATTATCAAATAGTATAAATAAGAGAAGTAGTGTTTTAATCCTAGTCAAAATACGAAACACTAATCAGGATCTTTCT
The DNA here is from genome assembly GCF_030052815.1 of Hevea brasiliensis. Lineage (NCBI taxonomy): Eukaryota > Viridiplantae > Streptophyta > Magnoliopsida > Malpighiales > Euphorbiaceae > Hevea > Hevea brasiliensis. The sequence goes on along the minus strand of NC_079507.1, from coordinate 68,323,125 downwards.
AAATTTAATTTTTTAATTCCAAAAAATCCCCTAGCTGTGAGTTAAATCAGTATAGTTAGTTGGGGCAATATGTGAGTCTAAGCAAGTCAGAATTACACCCTTGATCATAACTTAATTACAAACAAAGCCTTTTTATTTATTCTTTTTTACGAGGAGTACTAAGTATGTTTCTTCAATATGATCAAATGATATATCATTGGGATTGAAATTAATCATATAGCTAGCTATACTTATATATATATATATATATATATATATATATATATATATATATATATATATATATATATATATATATATTGTTAGCTCCCAATAGAAGCCAAGAGATTTGATAAAGAAATAGGAAGTTTGTATTTTTATTCATGTCCTACTGCTGCAAATTACATGTTCTTAAATAAGAATGAAAAGCAACAACTTTGCCTATTCTCATGGCCCATAATCGGCAAAGAACGAGATTTATTTGCTTTGACTCTAAGAAATTGACTAAGCACTCTAATGAAATTGACTAAGCAATTTACACACTAAGAATAGAATAATTGCAGCAGAAAAATAAGCGGCAGATTATTAGTTCAAGAACTTCCTATTCTTCACAATGACTCTTGTTGACCGGCGTATTGGCTTATCATTACACCATCGGATGGAACCTTGTCCTCAAGGTTCGGATCACGAAAACCGCATTTGCAAGTCTGAGAACATTACAGTGGCATCTTCATGTGGTAAATTCTTCCATCGAACTAGAATTTCCTCCAAGAAGCGTGCGATCTTAGTCCAACGAGCATCAATATTTCTTGAGTTCCAAAAAGCATATCCATCATCCGTAGTTGTGGTAAGTCATGAGAAATAGGAGCGACATCGCCAACATGCTTTTGAGAAGGAAACATGAAAAACCGGATGGATTTTGAAGCGTGACAATTGCAATTTATAAGCCAAATTTCCAATTTATTAAATGACAGAAATGGCCCATAAAAGCGATTGGCTAATTTACAAAAGCTCGTTTGGAGACAGATCAGCGATAAGGTTGTAGCTTAAGATAAACCAAATCACCAGGAGAGAATGAAACATCTCTGCGCTTCTTATCTGCAGATTGCTTCATCTGATGCGCAGCTCGTGAAAGATGGGTTTTCAAGTCTTGTAAAATCGCATCCCTCGCTGCCAATGTCTGATCAACCTCTTGTACTAATGAGTGACCCAACTCATAACGGGGAATCATCGGAGGTTCCCTGCCATACAAGGCGAAAAAGGGAGTCATTCCAATAGAGATGTGGAAAGAGGTATTGTACCAATACTCTGCCCAAGACAAAAAATTGCTCCATTTACATGGTTGTTGACTTGTAAAACAACGCAGGTACTGCTCCAAACAGCGGTTAGTGACCTCAGATTGCCCGTCAGTTTGAAGGTGATATGATGAGCTCATATTCAATTTAGTTCCGGACAGCTTGAAGAACTCCCGCCAAAAATGGCTCATGAAAATAGGATCGCAGTCACTAATAATCGATCTCGGCATGCCATGATATTTCACAATCCCATCCACAAATTTTTCAGCTATCACTTTTGCAGAGTAAGGATGTGATAACGCCAAGAAGTGGGCATATTTGCTCAGGCGATCAATGACAACCAGAATTGAATCTTTTCCACCAGAGGAAGGAAGACCATCTATAAAGTCCATTGCAATATCATCCCAGACTTGAAGTGGAATCAGCAATGGTTGAAGAAGACCACGGGGACGAGTTCATTGCCTTATTCTTCCGGCCAGACGATGCTGCAATATAATTCGGATTTGTGTTCGCATAGAGAGCCAATAGAATTGCTTTGGGCGATCCTCTTAAAAGTGCGTAAAACACGGAATGTCCACCGATAGGAGAGTCATGGAATTCTGCAAGAGCCGAATAGGCAAGTCGAAGTTGGAGAAATTACCACGCGATTTTTGTAAAACAAAGAATCCAGTTTCCAAGAGTATGGCTGCCCGGTTTTGCGATTGCCTTTTATCAAGATCAATCATATACGGATCAGTAGAAGCAAGGGATTTAAGTCGATCCCAAAGAGAGGCATGAGGCATGAAAAGTGCATTGAGACTGGGACTTCCCTGTACACGCGATAAGGCGTCTGCTACTTTGTTTTCTTTGCCCGGTTTGTATACAATTTCATAATCATACCCCAAAAGCTTCGAAACCCAATTCTGCTGTTCTGGAGTGATAACCCGCTGCTCCACCATATATTTCAGGCTTCGTTGGTCTGTGTGAATAAAAAATTTGTGACCCAGAAGATAAGGACGCCAAGTACGAACCGCTTGTAATATAGCCAGCATTTCCTTAGCATAAGTGGACCAGGTTTGCTTAGAGATCCCCAAGGCACGGCTCATGAATGCGATTGGGCGATCCTGCTGAGTTAAGACCGCTCCAATTCCTGTATTAGAGGCATCGGTTGTGATGACAAACGGTTCATCAAAATTGGGCATGGCTAGTGTTGGAGTAGTAGTCAAAGCTTGCTTCAAGGTCAGAAAGGATGCATCAGCTTCGGCAGTCCAGAAGAAGTTTCCTTTCTTCAATAAGTTCGTCAATGGTTGAGCTAGAACTCCATAGTCACGCACAAATTTTCTGTAATAACCTGTAAGGCCCAAAAAACCACGCAACTCAGTTATAGTAGATGGTTTAGGCCATTCAAGAATTGCCTTGACCTTGGATTGATCCACCTGCACACCCTCACGAGATACAATGTGCCCCAAGTATTCAATTTACTGCTGGCCAAAAGCACATTTGCTTAGTTTAATAAAGAATCGGTGCTTTCGAATTAACTCAAAAGCCAGCCGCACATGCTCCATATGTGATTCCCAAGACGGGCTATATATAAGGACATCGTCAAAGAAAACAAGCACAAATTTTCTCAAGTAGGGTCGGAAAACTGTGTTCATTAGAGCCTGGAATGTTGAAGGAGCGTTACAGAGGCCAAAGGGCATTACCAGATACTCATAGTGACCGTTATGAGTCCGGAAAGCCGTCTTATGTATATCTGTTGGATGAACTCGAACTTGGTGGAATCCTGCAATGAAATCAAGTTTAGTAAAATAAGCGGATCCATAGAGTTCGTCAAGCATATCTTCCACCGTAGGAATCGGAAATCGATCCCGAATTGTAACTTCATTAAGAGCACGGTAGTCTGTACAGAATCTCCAGGAGCCGTCCTTTTTCTTGACTAGCAAAACAGGAGAAGAAAAAGGACTTGTACTAGCCCGAATTAGACCCAATTTCAGCATATCCTGAACTTGCTTCTCAATTTCCTCCTTTTGAAAGTGAGCATACCTGTAAGGTCTTACATTAACAGGATCGGTACCCTCTTTGAGATTGATGTGGTGGGAAATTGCTCTCTCTGGTGGCAACTGGACTGGTTTCTGAAGGATATCAGAATATTGAGTTAACAACTTCTGCATGTCTGGATGTAATCCTTCGGGCAAAATGGTGGAAGAGGATTCCATACAGATAGCAAAAACTGAACCTTGTTGCCTCAATTCCTTGGACATGGCTTTCAGGGAGAGAGGTTCAATCGGCTTACTCCGAAGTCCCTGTAAGTGTCTCTGCTGGCCTTCCCATTTGAAATCCATCGTCAAATCCTTCCAGTTACAAGCAACAGTTCCCAGCCGCTGCAACCACTGTACTCCCAAAACAACATCTAAACCCATTATCGGCAGAGAAAAGAAAGTAGCCACAAAGGGTATACCTTGAAGCGAGAAGGGAATATTCCTGAATTTACTGCCGCAGATTAATGGAGTTCCATCGGCCACTTTGACATTGAAAGGCTTGGTCGGCTTTCCTGGAAGTTTGAGTATCTCAGCAATTTTCTCATTGATGAAATTGTGAGTTGAGCCGCTGTCAATAAGAGCAATCAGTTCGAAGGAATTGATTTGGATAGCAACTCTCATGGTACCAGCCGAAGACCATCCTGTAAGGGCATGCAAAGAAATCTCAGGCTCTGCGGCATCATCTTCCTCGTCATCATCAAAATTACATCCACCGTCGAGTAGAAGCAGTTGAGGTTTAGAACACCTGTGCCCTGGCACAAACTTTTCATCGCAGTTAAAGCATAAACCATCAGCCCGCCTTTTCTGCATCTCTTCCCAAGTGAGCCTCTTTACTGGTGTCGTCGGTTTGCTCTTAACTGGAGAAGAAGAGCTCAACTGATAAGGTGGGCGAGTTGCCTTTCGTTGTCGCAGCAACTGCTCATCCCTCATTCGAGCGTAATCAATTGCTTCCTTGAGCGTCTTAGGCTTGAACATTCTGATACCATCTGAAATCTCTGTTTTGAGGCCGCCCATAAATGTTCCCACTAGGGCTTTCTGCGTCCATCCTTTCACCTTATTACCCAAGCGTTCAAATTCCCGCTGGTATTCTCTCAAGGGCCCAGTTTGTCGTATTTTAGAGAGAGACTCGTCGAAATCCTCGCATTCAGTTGGTCCAAAACGGGACCATAATTCTTCGACAAAGGCCTCCCAGGTAATTTCCTTGTTCTCTTCTTTATACGTACGTTGCATCCACCTCCACCATTGATTAGCTTCTCCTTGGAGATGATAAGAGGCTAAATACACCTTTTCAGTAGGAATCGTTTTCTGATAGTCGAAAAACTGTTCCACTTTAGCCATCCATTCTGTTGGATCATCGCCTGAAAATTTAGGGAATTCAATTTTAGTGAGTTTGGAAGCGAAGATAGGTTGTCCTCCCTCTTTTGATTCCTCCTTGTTAGAATGACTCTGGCTATCGTCACCAACGCTGCTGGTTCCTTCTTTAGTAGAAAGAGTCATCTCAGAAAACTTCGAGATGGCTTTTTCAATCTGATGCGATTTTAGTTAATCCCTTGATCCATGTTGCTAATGGAATCTTGAAGTTGCCCGACAATGACTTCCAAGTTTTCAATTCGTTCCTTATTGGTTGCCATAGGAATCGAAAAGAAATAGAAAAGAAAAAGATAGATAACACGGCTCTGATACCAATGTTAGGTCCCAATCAGAAGCCAAGAGATTTGATAAAGAAATAAGAAGTTTGTATTTTTATTCATGTCCTACTGCTGCAAATTACATGTTCTTAAATAAGAATGAAAAGCAACAACTTTGCCTATTCTCATGGCCCATAATCGACAACAACGAGATTTATTTGCTTTGACTCTAACTGAAATTGACTAAGCACTCTAACTGAAATTGACTAAGCAATTTACACACTAAGAATAGAATAATTGCAGCAGAAAAATAAACAGCAGTATTATTAGTTCAAGAACTTCCTATTCTTCACAATGACTCTTGTTGACCGACGTATTGGCTTATCATATATATATATATATATATAAAGGCAAGTTGCCATTTTTTTTCCCCATGACTTTTTCTGGTAAAGCATATATGCAGTTGCGAAGCCACAGCATAGACATGGTGGGCAATTGCCCACCTTAAATTTTGAAATTAAAATGAAAACCCACCTATGTAGTTACACTTTTGTCCCCCATAATAATCAATCAATGCTCATCTTTGAATTGTGTTTTTAGTAAGTATGGTAACCTAAAAAGCTAAATTTGTCTCTACCCTCACCAATTAACAACGTAAAGAAGAGTAGTGATGGGACCCAAATAAAAAAAAAAAAAAAAAAAGCTTCTTCCTTCTTCAATTACCAACAAAAAGGAAGAAAATGATGGGACATTTATAAAGAGGTTTCAGATTGCAAATGTTTTAATTAACATTTTAAAATTTAAAATTATAATAACAAAGCCTTTTTTAATGAAAATTAAAAAAGAACAAAATATATCTAAAACTTCTCAAAGAAACCAAAATGACAACTGATAGAGAGAGGGAGATAAAAACAAAAACTTCATAAGAAAGGCTTTTTTTTGTTCTTTAAACAGAAAGAAAGAAAAGACGAACGAAGCTTTTTTTTTATTTATCTCAACTATGATCTGTGACAAGGAGAAAGAGGTTGAGACAGCCATAGCCCATTGCCCAAGAGAAAAAGTACGAGCAAAAAAATTGTGAAAATCTGGTTGGTAATTATAATTTGTTTTCACTTGTTCCTTATTGCTATTTTCAACTATTCCTTATTTCAATCTGGTTAGTAATATCGTAATATTTTTTAGCTATCTTGATTGATAATAAAATATTAGTAATTTGTTTGATTGTTACTTAACTACTTTGATTGATATGAAAATAGTAATAACTCGTTTGACCTCAAATTTTTATATTGATATATTATGATAAATGCTTTATTTGAATTAGGAATTTATACATTGTTTGATATATTCAATTAATCATTTATATTCAGTTAATCATTATTTAGAATTTCATATTCTTTTATTTATATTTTTACAATAGATTGAAATTAAATGTATTAATATAATAATTAATAACTATGATTTTTTTGTTGTAGATATGGCTACATTGGATAGATATTTGAAGAAATAATGCATAGAAAAGAGTTATTTTGAGCATGATAAGGACAATCTTCCTGCCGATCCTGCATTGCGTAAGCCAATTATGGGATATCATCCTAATATACGGGATGAAATACAGAGGTGGTACTTGTAAAAGGGTTCTTGTTAACCCCGTGATCACAAATTCAAACAAATTCTGCTAGGAAATGTTTTACAACGATTTAATCTCTCTTGGTATGATGAAATTTCCTAGTTAGAATATAGCACAACAGTAGAGAAGGCATTTTACTTCTATTGCTATCTTTTCAAATCTGATAGCAAACAACATGTTGGCAGGGGTGATGCATTTGTTGTCAAAGGGTTTCAAAATTGGAAGCAAAAGGAGAAACTAGGTGAACATGTTGGAGGCCCTAACAGTACTCACAATCAAGCCTAGAGGAATTGTCAAGCTTTAATGAATGAACAACATCTTAGAACATTTGTGAATAGACAAACTAATCAAACTCGAAATGACTATTGGATGCATTTGAATGCTTCTATTGATTGTGTTCAATTTCTTCTCAAACAAGGTTTAGCTTTTCGCAGCCATGATGAATCAAATAATTCAACCAACAAAGGTAATTATCTTGAAATTTTACAATTTCTTGCTGATCATAATGAAGGCATCAAATGAGTTGTTTTATATAAATGTCATCAAATATGCAAAAAGACATTGTCAATGCTTGTGCAACTGAAACTATCAACATTATTACTCGAGATCTTGGAGATGCTTTGTTTTCTATTTTATTTGATGAAGCTCGTGATGTACCAGCTAAGGAACAGATGGCTATTGTTATACGCTATGTGGACAAGAATGGACATGCGGTGGAGCATATTTTGGGTATTGTACATGTTACTGACACTAGTGCTTTATCACTAAAAGCAGCCATAAATGCATTGTTTTCCAAACATAGCTTAAGCATATCAAGATTGCGAGGCCAAGGCTATGATGGGGCAAGCAACATGCGAGGTGAGTTTAATGGTCTCAAAACTCTAGTCTTGAAGGAAAATGGAAGTGCTTTCTATGTTCACTAATTCGCACAACAACTTCAATTAGCACTTGTAGCTGTTGTAAAAATTGATGTATATGTTGCATTACTCTTCACTTTAGTTTCAAATATGGTGAATGTTGTTGGTGTTTCTTGTAAACGTTATGATATTCTTCAAGAATCTCAAGTTATTAGAGTTTTAGAAGCACTTGAAAATGGTGAATTGATTAGTGGAACTGGCCAAAATCAAGAATATACTCTTAAACGAGTAGGAGACGCACGGTGGGGGTCACATTATAAAACTCCTATTAGCTTAATTAAGATGTTTTCTGCTATTATTGATGTGCTTGAGTTGATTGTGGAAAATTCTAAGTCTGAACAGAAAGCTGAAGCATTCAATCTCCTTGATTTACTACAATCTTTTGATGTTGCATTTAGCCTTCATGTGATGAGAAACATTCTAGGGATCACTTATGAACTATCACAAGCTTTGCAAAGAAAAGATCAAGATATTGTGAATGCTATGACATTGGTCAAAATAGCTAAACAACAGTTGCAATCTATTCGAGATGAAGGATGGAATTCTTTATTTGATGACGTTATAGTGTTTTGTAATAAACACAATATCGAAGTGCCTTCTATGGATGATATGTATGTTCTTCGTCGATGATCTCAATGCAATTTTGAAAAGGTGACTAACATGCATCATTATCGGGTTCAAGTATTTTATGTTGTTATAGATTTGCAGCTTAAGGAGCTTAACAATCGTTTCAATGAAGTGAATATATAGTTGCTTTTATGTATTGCTTGTTTGAGTCCAAATGATTCCTTTTCAGCTTTTGATGAGGAACAATTGCTGCGCTTTGCTCAATTTTACCCGATTGAATTTTCTATAGTACAGCTTGTTGCTCTTGACAATCAACTGGAGACATATATTCTTGATATAAAGTCCAATGCTAAGTTTTCAAATTTGATAGGAATTAGCAATCTTGCTGAAAAAATGGTGAAGACAAAAAAGAATGTGTTATATCCTTTGGTTTATAGGCTTATAACATTGACCTTAATTCTACTTGTTGCAATAGCTTCTGTCGAGAGAGCATTTCTGATATGAAGATTGTGAAGAATCGATTGCGCAATCAAATGGGAGATCAATGAATGTCTGATTGTTTAATTACATATATTGAGAAAGAAATTTTTAACTCCATTGACAATGAGGTGATCATGCAACGATATCAAAACATGAAAACTCACAAAGAGCAATTGCCACTTAGAAATCTATGTATTGATGTAATTTGTAATTGACATTTTTGAGTAATGTTATGGCTTGATTTTTGGGATATTGAAATATACTATTTTTCAATTAGTTTTTTTTGAACAGAATATTATTTGTTACTATTTCAATTTTATCTTTTAAAATATCATCTTTGTAAATTTTGATAGAATTTATTTTTTTGCCTTTGCCCAACTTCAACAAAAAATTTGGCTTCACCACTGCATATATGCAAGAATTGGTCATATTGTGTGAGCACAGTGCAAATTAACTTAAAAAAAAAAAATAAAGTTGATATTTTTCTATCAACTTAAATTATCAAATTAGATGCCAAATTCAAAATGGGGTCATAATGTTCTTCTAGTCCCACTACAAATTTTAACTAAAAACTCTAACTTGATATTGTTCTACCAACTTTTAATTATAAAATTCAAGATGGGTCATAAAAAGTTGATATTTGTTCTATCAACTTAGAGTATCATTAATTAGCCAGCTCAAATGCTAGCTCTAACCAAAAAGAAAAACCAACCATATTTATATATAGTTGACTTGGGCCAATTTTTTTTGTAAGTAAAAAATTTTATTAATAAAAAAATTAGGAAAAATTTAATATGAGCCCACCTATCTAAAAATCTAATCTGATCGACCACTTTAATTCACTCACACCTAAAGACGTGGCATATCAAGTGAAAAATTCTGACAAAAAAACAACTAAGATTAGAGACAAATAAAAACAAACCAAACCAAAAAATCACAGAGACAGAATCAAACCAATACAAAAGCATAAGCAAGGACTACAAATAAAAATGGAACGTGCACGTGTGAATGCAAAGTTTTGGTGTTGACGTGGTGCAATTAAAACTGGACTTAATTGATTTCTTGAATGGACATTGACTTTAAAGCACATATATATATATATATATTATTTTTAATTTAGTAAGTAAGGTATGCATTGAACCCATAAAAAGTGGATCTCCAATTTATATTTCTTAATTACAATTCAACGAACAACAGTAATTTCAAATTATGTGCAAGTTTACTTCCCACGCAACCTTTTCCATCTATAAATACCCATTCTTGATTCTTTCGTCTTATTCTCATCACTCAGTGAACAAAAACAACATTTTCTTTGGAGCTCGGGAGATAATGAAAGTAAGTATAATTAATTAATTGCTACTAAAAAAGCTATTTTTTATATTAGAAACGAGTTAATTTAATTTGCTATTTATATGACAATGCTGCAGCAAAAGATAGTCATCAAGGTGACAACTTGTTGTGATAAATGCCGAAGCAAGGTCTTGAAGACAGCCGCTACTGCATCTGGTGAGTTTCAAAATATATCTATAATTCATTAATTTGATTTTGTTAATTAATTAATTAAGCCTGCTATTGCACATTATTTGATCAATGGCATATACTAATTAATCAAGCTAATCCTCTTTCTTTTTTTCTTTTTTGTTTGGTGGGGGGGGGACATGATTAGGTGTGAATTCGGTGGCATTAGAAGGAGATGACAAAGAAAAGTTGGTGGTGATAGGAGAAAGGGTAGATGCAGCCTGCTTGACCAAGGCCCTCCGGAAGAAGGTGAACTTTGCAATCTTAGAAAGGGTAGAAGAGGTGAAGCACCAAGAGAAAAAGCCTGAGAAGAAGAAAGAAGATGATAACAAACCAACTCCACCTTGTTGTCAAGAAAGACCTCGTTGTGAATTGGTTAGTGTGGTTTATGATACAAATCCAGAAACTTGCACCATCCTGTGATAAGCAAAATTTTCTTGTAATGTCTCAATTTCTTTCCCTTTTTTCCCCTCTCTTATTATTACTAGAAATTAACCCGCTCGTTATGTTTAAATGAAATAAGGTGTCAATAAAGTTAACTGAGTAGCCATCCAGCTCATAGTTCCTATCAAAGAACAATATTGGATAATTTAATAACTCAAATGTCTAAATTAATTTATAAGTGTCTGTTTCCCTTGAGAGTTCTAACCTATATTCTGCAACGTATATGATAATTAAGACATGATCCTGCTCAAACTAAACATAAAGCAAGGAAATTAGTTAATAAAAAAAAAAAAGGAAATGAGTTGAAAGAAGCCTTTAAATTTTTTATTGAAGTCTAAATATATCCAAATTAAACTTTTCGTCCAAATAATCTCATAACTTCTCAATTAAACTCAAATAAGCCTAACATTTGACACACAAATTAGACAGGTGAAATACACACCTAATAATAGAGAATAAAAGTACTTTTTTAATATAATAATGCTGAGTGAGAGAGAAAAAAAAAATTTTAAATGCAACAGTTATTTTGGGTGAGAGACATTTGGCAAACACTAATACAAAGTTGAAATCTCTAACTTAGCTCTAATTTTTTTTTTTTTTTTTAGTCTTCATGCAATTATTTTTTTATATGTAAAATTTATATGTAAAATTTATTTGAAAATATTTTTATGTAAATCAAAATTATAAAAAAAAAAATATTTTTGGACACTTTACAATATTCTTAATTTTTCTGATGTGAAAGTTTTTATTTTTAATGTAAAAATAAATTGGGTATTAAAAATTATTATTTTATTGTGTTTTATTTTTTAAATCATAATTTAAGAAATTATAAAAACAAAAATATTTTTGAATTTCTTATAATATTCTTGATTTTTTTAGGTAACATTTTCTTTTATTTTTATGCATGATTAAATTGGGCATCAAAAAGGGTCTTCTTAAAAATTTTATCTTATTATATAATTTTCTTCTAATGCCATGGAAAAATAGCTACACACTCCATAAAATTTTGAAAATATTTATTTTTAGGCATTTTATAATATTTTTGATTTTTCTAACACACAAGTTTTTATATTTGATGCAACCTTCACGAGGAAAAATTATACAACAAAATTAATGTATATACAATGATTTTATTGTAATCATTAATTGTGATAAGTTCAATATAGATCTCACCATGATCACTTATTATAATTAATTCGTTATATGTACAACAGTTGCATTACATAAAAATTTCTTCACAGGACAGTCAAAGGTCATTTATGCTCTCTCTCTAAACTCATATAAGCATTTCTGCAAAACGAAAGTTGCTTGTTACAGTATGTTTAGTTATGGCTACTCATATATCCTGTACTATAATAAGTTCAAAAAATTGCATCAGGTTTCTATAATCTATACTGATAAACTATAAATTAAAAAAAAAAAAAAAAAAAAACTTCCTATAGCTCCTCTAGCAGCCAGGTAATTAATTCAGCTCACAAAAGAGCCCTTTTCCTGCTTATATATAACTTTATTGCATCAACTACAAGACCCTTATCTTAAGTTCAACTACTAAAAATATTTCGTTTTTTTTATAATTTTGTTAATTTATATTTTGCAAAATTGTCTCCAAACGATTTCCACTATCTACACCTGCAATAGGGCTGCAGTCTTGTATATATCACATTAGTCAGGAATACGAGTATTCTCTTCTTATTCTTTATTTTGATCTGATTTATTAATTCAATCTCTAACATGCACGTTTGGGTTCTTCAGCTTACTGCCTACAATCAAGGTTATAGGAGTTGATTCTCGTTATGTTTGATAAAAGTTCTCAGTGAAAAATCCAGATATGCTCTACAATCATATAAAATAATATTGTACTCTCTCACGTTTATTTAAAATAAAGATTTTATGCTATATATAAAATTTCAATAAACTTTTTTTGTTGAGTTAATTTTTGAATTATATTTTATTTAGCATATAATTTTTTTATTAATTTAATTTTAATTAAAATTTAAATTTAAAATTTTATAATATGATAAATGATTTCAATTTCATTAAATCAACACTGATCATTTTTTAAATCAAAATTTCATGAATTTATTATCGGGTAATGAATAATGATCGAACTCACTATGATTTTCGTCTGACCCGTAGGGCAGCCTTTATTTATTTATTTTTGAAAGGGAACGATGAATGATGATGCTTCTCTTCTCAGGATAAATTTGGGCCAACCAAGTATAGAGAGAGAAAGTCAATACTTGGGCTGTGCCCAATAAAAATTTCGGATTATCACAATTGGATTGATAAAACAAAGCCGATATCATGTTAATAACCCATCTAGAGGGCCAACAATTTTGGTGAATATTCTCTTTTGATAATCGATTTTATTATTCAAATTCATCTTAAATTTAATTAAAATTTATCTTAATATTATTTAATTTTATATAAATCTATTTAAATTGATTCTATTATAGATGCAAATCCATCCAAAGCCAACAAAAGCAGTCTTATATTAAAATTGCTTGTATATTTATTAAGATGTTCTAAATAGTAAAATATTTATATAAATAGGATCATATGGCAATAATCTATTTCATTAATTTTTTCGATTCATCAAGGTACTTTTCTATATCCATTTTACGGTCCATAAAATTATATATATTTGACAACTAAAATAAGTAATGAATTTAAAATTCATCTCATTTCAAACTCATTTATAAATATCTACATTATATATAACTAATTGGGTAGTTAAGTACTTTGAAAATGCCCTAACAGTCCTGTTGTTAAAAGAGAATGCTTTTTCCTAAGAGTTTCTTAGTTTTCAGCCGTTCTACTGATTAATGCTCTAAAGTTAGTGGTCCATCCTTAATTTTAAGTATATATCCTGGAAATTAAGTTGCTTTACCTTTCACTAATAATTTCCCATGTATTAAGAATGTCTAAGTTGGGGTTCAACAGCTTTTCTAGGAAATTTTTAACATTAATTTTGTTTGTTTTTTAAAAATATTTTTTGTATTTTTTTAGCGTTCGTTTAGGGCATTCAAAAAACTAATTAATAAAAAATATTTTACTGATTAAAAAAATTAAATTATTTTTAATATTTATTTATATCTTACATTTATAAGTGTTTTCATATTTTATAAAATTATCAAAATCTAGAAAATAATTTCATTTTTTCAAAAGAAAATATCATTTTTCTTAAAAATGGTTTAATTTTTCTTTTAATCAGAAAAATATAATTATTTCTAGAATACTTTAAAAATTAAAAAATATAAAAAATATTTTTTAAAAAAATATTTTCTGTAAAATAAAATAAAACCTAAATATTATAGTAAATAAAAAATCTCTTCATAGTCGACTTATTTGTTTGAATTTTGATCGCTAAAAAATCTTTTAAGAAGGAAATTGACCAGAAAACCACTTCAAGCATGAAGCTTCTTTAAAAGGAAAACATCCCTAGCTACAAAGGATCATCCTTGCCAAGAATAATTTACATGATCGATCACCTTGTAGATCATGATCCCCTATAGGAAACCAGTAATTAACCGAGGTGTGGGGTCTGGCTTTCCTACGTTCGTAGACTTTCTGACGTATGGGTCTTTCTGATGATGTTAGTGGCAGATCCTATCCTTCCAAGAAAAAAGATAAAAAAAAATTTTCCTCCCCTCTCTTCCTTTCCTTTTCTCCTTAGAAGATCTCTTTTTTAGTGGCCATCAATTAATATCTCACCAATAATTATTCTTAAATCAATTTTTTTTTTTAACTTTTCTAATAAATTCTCAAATTTATATCCTTTTATAAAAAAATATGAATTTCTCTACTTAAATTTGTATATGCAATCTAAAATTATTTCCCCAATATTAAGGTTTTGTGCTCTCCAAATATTAAAAAAATTATTATGTACTCCTGATACATATGCACATCTCTCACTATCACGTGGAGCCTATTTTTCATATCAGAATAATGACTCTTATTTTTATGAAAGGAGACAATATTTTTGTATAAACTGAATTATATTATAATTTTTCCAATATTGGGTCTTGTTTATTTGAATGGACTCTTTCACCGTTTAAACTATAGCATGAATAGTTAAATTTTTTCATTTGGAGGCATTATATCTTTAGGTTCAAGTAATAATCTTTTATCAATAGAATATGATAGTGCAGCTTGTTCTTCTATTGACAAGCCTCCATTCACAATTGATAGTTTAATTTTTTATTCACGCCACAAATATATTTGTTTATATTTGTATCTTTTCCTCACATGAAAAAAAATATTTTATACTTATCTTTTTTATTCTTATTAATAAATTTCTATTTTATCAAAAGATAAAAGAAAATACAGGGAGATTTTTTTCTTTTTTCTCCTCTCTAGAGAAGTTCCAGGAATTCGCCTAACGCGGAGCCATGGCCGGATGCATGAGGTGGTTAATACACCTTTTTCTTTATTGCTTTGTGCACTTCAGCTGTTTTCATGGAGCATTATTTAATTAATATTATGTTTCCCCACCATTTTCACACGCCAAGAAATAGTCCCAAACCAATTATTTTTCTGTAATATAACATATTAACTCCCTTATCCCTTTGTCATCTTACTACGAATATCTTAAGTCTCCATGATATATATACATATATACATCTGCACCTGCCTGTCTGCCACCATCTACGGTGGTTATTTACATGGATAAAAAGAGGAAAGGGAAAGGGTAGCTCCTCTAGTTGAAACCTGAAAATATATGGCGAATCGACCTGCTCCTGATTTGCTTCAGTTCTTGTTTTCTTTCTTTCTTTCTTCATCTTCTTCTTTTTGTAATTACAACCAAGAAATTAGCAGCTAATGGTTACCCATAAAACTGCGTACACTTAACCACAAAACCAATAGGCAATGATAGAGATGATATGGCAACACAGACCAACCAACTTTGCGGGCCTAGCTTAGCCCCAGGACTGAAATGTGTGAAAATTTGTATGAATGTGAACTGTAGAAGAACCATAGCTAGTACCGCCAATAAAAACCGTGAGTTCTTGTGAAGGTTCTCAAGAATGTTAGTCTTCTCAATCTCTCTTGCGTTCAACAATATAAAAATCTGGCACAGAGCATAACTGTTAAAGATCATAGCATCCACCACTGCTTGCTCCACATGAAATATTTCACTTCCTTTGTTGTGCAAGACTATAAATATGATAATCTGATATATAACTTGAAACATAATATTTTTCCACATAATTCTGGTTATGAGTGATGAACCAGCACCATGGATTAAAGGCATAGGCAATGAAGAAATTTGGTTAGGTTGATCGGTTGCAAGAGCCAAGGCGCCGAGGGCGTCAACAATGATTAGGCTAACCCACAAAACCTGTAGCGGTGAAAAGAGGTTTTCTCCGGAGGGAATCCCCGTAATGAAGTTTACCGCAACTGCAGCAATCATGGCAGTGAGATGTAATTGGACAAATTTTTGCATGTTCCTGTACGCATGCCTTCCCCTTCTTAAAATGGAAGCAACAGTAGCAAAACTTCTATCCATAACCACTATCTCATCATCAGAATTCTCACTGCATATAGCATTTTCGCCTCCGCTTCCCATTAAAAGTCCAATATCTGCTTCTTTCAATGATGGGAAGTCCATACTATTGTCGCTGATAACCATTACTGCATCAAATTTCTTTTTTAGGCACTGTGCCATCAGCAGCTTGTCAACTGGAGTAGAATTTACCATCACCTGGATATGATCAATCAATCTTTCTCGCCCTTCATCTGAGAGGCTCCTGAATTCGGCTGCTTCAACCACCGCTTTTTGTAAATCTCCATGGCTGATGATTCCGGAGTTGACAGCAATGAACCTGCCTATATTTCTGTCTTCATTGAGAATTAGTTTGATGCCAATACCAGCGTCACGGCAGGCTTGTACAGCCTCTTTCAGCTCCAGTGGATATGGATTCTTGAAACCCACGATGCCTAATAAGATGAATCCATCATTGCATGTGAATTTGTCAATTTCCTTTTTTTCTTCCAATTGCTGTTCCTCTCCTTCTTCTGACTCCACAACTGGTTGATAAGCAAAAGCTAAGCAATGAATACTATTGGCAGTAATATGTTGACAAATTCTATCAAATACAGCTCTTTGATCTTCATCGATTAACTTCACTGTTCCATTTACCTCACAGTAATATCGACAGGAGGGAAGCACATCATCTGGAACACCATTCAAGTGCCTATGCACAACCAATTTACCGCTTGCCATTTCCTTGTTCTTCGTTAAGGAAGTAAAACTGCAGGCGCTATGGAAATCGAAGGCTTCAGTTTTAATGACGGTGCTATCTTGCTTCAATTTTTCAACATCAACTCCCAGCGCCAATCTAACCCAGCAAATCTGAGCATCCTCTACTGGACCATTTACGTTGAGGCCTACCCCATCATGCAATACATCGAGTACTTCTTGAGAAACAATCGTCGCTGCATCACTGACCATCTCTGCACCAATCCAAAGCTCAGCGACATTCATCTTCTTTAAGCTCAGGTCACCAGTTTCGCCTGTACAAATAGTGGAAGCCAGTCCCACTGCTGCGCAGGCTGGAAGGTCTCTGACCATGACACGACATTCTAACTCCACGGCCCTTCTTGAGTACGAGAGAGAGATGAGAACCCCAAAATTCAAACCTTCTCTGATTGCCATAAGCAAAACACTAGTAAAGGCGAGAAATCGACTAAAGATTCCAGCGTGTCTGTTTATCACTATTGTAACTTGACTCATCAGTTCATCCGTTGTGGAATACATGCCCTGGTTGTTCAGGCCTTTGTCATCATCATTATTGCTTGAGGTTAAGCTTCTTCTTATGAGATAACACATCAACTGAACCACAAGAAGAACCAAGAGGGATAGGATCGCCAACTTTTCCATGTTCGAGCTTAAATCGTCTAACCTTGTGATCAACTGAGCTTTAACACTCTTATTGCCTTTTCCAATAGAGCTTATCATCTTGCTTCTTCTCGTGTTTGATCCTACCAAAATCACAAGCATCGAGCATTCCCCACTTACCACTGTGGCTCCACCAAATATTGCCTGGAACCGGGAGCCATCCATGTCAAAAGACTCGCTGCCAGTATTATTGAGCTTCAGTGACGGGCTTCCACTTATGACCAAGCCATCTGCAGGAACCCTATCACCAGTCTTCAAACTTAAGACATCGCCGACCACAACCTGAGAGATAGGCACCTGTTGCAAGCTTCCATCCCTCATTACATGCACTGTTTCCTCCAGGGTCTGCCTGCAGTTAATAGACACCTTAAGGTATCTTTCCTTGTACATCTTTACAAGGACAGTAACGAGTGCTTCAAAAAGTACGATGAATCCATCATACCATCCTTTTTTAACTCCATATTTCAAGATGCCGAGGGTTAAAGATAGTGCAGAAGAGCATAAAAGCATGATAACATTTGGATCTCTGAAACATTCTAGAGTCAGCCTGGACAGGGATTTTCTAGTATCAGTTGGTGGTACCTCCAAGGGAACATCCACATCCACTTGGTTAGAGCCAAAATAGTCTCTGCGACGTTTAAGATCTTCCGTGTCTCCTGTTATTCCTGTAGAAACGCTAGTCTCTAGGGCAGCTGCTATCTCTTCAATTCTTTGGAATTGACTATGAGAAAAGCCATCGAACTCAAATAGTGAAACTAGGCTTTCCTGGTCTATTGCAAAGTCCTTGGCGTCCCCATGTTCTTGATAATGAATTCCCTCTTCTAAATCACCTGCAGAATGATGCTGCACCATTTCCATTTTTTTCTCAAAAACAAAGCAACCAATCTAATATTAGATGTTAACTGTTGGCTTTCTGGTAGAGGGACGACACAGAAACAGAGAGACAGTTTCTGGACAAATTCGAGATGAGTAAATGAGAACCTCAGAGGAAGTTTTCGCTGCTTGATAACTCTATTTTTTCTTTGTTTTAAGTGCCAGTCTATTTTTGAAGAGACTATTAAGTGCACACGTGCACATGTCATTTGTGTATACTAAAATATTTTACAATCTCCCCTATTATAGATACATGGAAGGGAGAGATTCTCAAGTTAGAATTCATATATATTTCGGAATTTTTAAATAAAAAAATTTTTAACTTTCGATTTCCTGCAATATAAAAAAGACATTCAAATTATATAACTTATCTTATTGATAAATATTTAATGCCAAAAAATTTAGTATCATGTGCATACCAAATCGAAATCACTGCTATGAGAAGGTCGAATACGTTTTATTTTTATAAATTCGATATGAAAAAAATTTTTTTTTGTATAAATAGTTGATTTTTCTTTTGATGTTACAAACATATTATAATATGAGGGAATAGCTATGATATATTGCTATATATGATCTTGCGTAGTTTGTCTATAATTATAATAAAAAATAAAAATAAAAGTTTATATATATATATATATATATAAACAGAGATTTTGTTAAGAATATCAAAAAGAAAGGGGATGAGGGAAACTCTGAACTAGACCTATGCCATCTGTTAATCCCCAATACACTCAGAACCTACAGGGCAAAACCCTCAACCCACAGCCTCAACAGATAAAAACGTAACGGTTTAGAGCAGATAGTTAACATTTTCATGCTACACCCAGTGATGAGAATAAAATTAATCATTATTATGCTAAAATTATACCCTCTGATCCCCTCTTTATATTGTTATATAAGAATTATTATTATCATTCTAAAATAAAATATACCCCTCTGATCCTTTTTTTTAACTTATGGTTTTATATATCATAAAAAAAGCACTCAATTACTGAATAATTTAATATAATTATATTTTTTTGATGACTAATATAATTGTAATTAATAATGGATAGATATACCATCATTTTTTTTAAAAAAAATAGGGTGACATGTAATTAATTAATCATTATTTTATTAATCCTCGAAGGGGTAGCGTGTGATTATATATAAGCTCAACTCCATCACAGCCTCTCATTATTATTTTTTTTTTTTTTAATTTGCAATTCAAAGCCAGAACGTTTTTTCGTCCTATAAATAGAAATTTCTCAGTAAATGAACGGCAGCTGCCATAAATCGCACAATTGGTAGACAAAACATGGAAGCGTTCATTTTCATAGATGTGGTTTTGATTCTAGAAAAGCCACTGATCGATATATTTTATATTAAAGAAATACCTTAATCGATCGATGTGTGTAATTTCCCATTGACTAGCTAGCGCTTACTTATGTTCCTCATTTCCTTGCTTTTCCTGCAATCTCCATCCTTGCAGGTTTCCTTGCAATGTAGTGGAACATCCTGCTGGTTTCCTTGCAATATACTTCTTCATGCACGCGCAATCTACGAGTACTAATTTCAAATATATATATATATATATATATATATATTCTGCGTTAATATAAAAGGTTAATCATACTTACATCAATTTAAAGCTATATTTTTTATTACTCTTTCTATTTATTTTTATATATCATTTAATATTTTTTTGTAATAATTAAAAAAATAATTAAATTATTTAAATTAAAATACTTTTAAATTTGATTAAATTACCATTTATTCCACTAATTAAAAGAAATTTAACTTAAATAACTATATAATATGTAAATATTAATATTTAATTTTTAAAATGAAAGATAATTTAGAAAAAAATAACTTATAAAAAATTACTAGTAGTGCTTAAGCACACTTAATAATTTTTTTTTAAGTGAGTAATACTACCTTTTTATTGTGGCATTAATTAATCTTGCTGTGCAATGATGGGTAATGAATTGGTTGAATTCCAAAATGAGACAAAAGACAATAACAATTATTTTAATACACTCTACTCCAAGTGCTTGGCACTATAATAAAAACTAGGAAGAAAAAATTTTGAATGCTAGCCAGCATTTTATCCTTTATTAGAGAAAGAATTTTCATTCTGATATCGATCATCAAAGTTTCCAAAAAAAATTATATTAAGACCATTATCTAATAATTCTGTTCCCGTGTGAGAATTACAAGTAGACTATGTTTTTTGTTCTTTTTAGGTTCTGTGGTCTTTTGTCTTGTTTGAGGGTTTATGGTTGTTTGTATTTTTTTTTTTTTCCTTTTTTGCCAATTAAAACAAATAGACTATGCTCTCTTGTTTTATAATATCATAAGATCCTTGATTATAACTATCTTTTCCATGAAAATTTGAGACATTATCAAATTAACAATGACACGCATTTAATTTCTTGGCCTGTCCATTTAATTTTCTTCTTCCTCGTTTTTTTTTTTTTAAATTTTTAAGTGCTATTTTCCATTAGAGTTATCTAAGATTGGATTTCAGTTAAAAAAAGAAAATACCTAGACTACTTAATTTGCCAACAAGTCCAAATAGGAAATGTTTTTTATTTTCCCCTTTTTCTTTAAAGATCAAAATTTTGGGTAAGGTGATCAAACGAGGTAAAAATAATATATTATTCGACTCATGGAAGTCAAGTGCAATATATATATATATATATATATATATATATATATGGAAAACTACTGAGAAAAGAGTTGCATTAGCTGAAATAAAGATGTTGATTGCTGATGTAGGGACTTCATTGCAGAAGAAAATGGAGATGGCTGCATCATTTTCACCGATGTAGGTTCTAGAGGCTCTATGCTGGAGTGAGCTTGGATACATCTAGGGTTTTTAATTTTAGTATGCATAATGACTTGAGAGAAACTTCCCCTTGGAAATCTCAATCCCCCAGAACCCACATGGAGATATATATATATATATATATATATATATAAAGTTGATTTCAACATTTCCTAACCTTCTCACTTCAGGATCTATAGATTAGTGATATTTGTTGTATACCCTGAAACAGCAAGCTAGTCAAGACTTACAATTGAAACTCAACATTCACCTTTTGCAAGGGATTTAGACACAAAATCCAAAATCCTGCTCCTGATTGTAACGCCAAAATAACATGTTAATTAGACATAAATGCATGGTTAATTATTGACAAAAGCTCATATCAGGATTGACCCTTAGCTGCAACAATTACCATAGTAGAACAGTTAAAGACCTCATCACCCACATTGCCTTTTCTTTTTTCTTGCTTTTTTTTTTTTTTTTGTGTGTTTGGGGGGGTGGAGTGTGTTTGGGGGGGGGGGTTGTGGTGTGGAGGAACTGGGGTTGGTGTGTTGAAGCTTTTGTGCTAGTTGTGAATTGTGGGCAATATTCTCCACAGTAACTAATCGTAATCCTGTTTCTGTACATCATCTTCGTTACTTTTGACTTACTAGTAGTGATAGCAAGGAGCTTTAGTTACTTTTTACAGGGGACAACAAAATGGAAACTTGATGAAGCTGCCAAGAAGTTTCACTGCAATAATTTCTCCTTATAGCTCTTAATTAAAAGGGAGTGGGAAGTGCATAATGTCACTTACTTCCTTTTTCTGTAATTTCAAGGCCATTTTTTCCACTAGAAAAACTGGCCACTTCTAGAGACCTTGTGCCCATAGACTCTTTCAAGACTAAGATTCCATGTTAATCATGGCACCATGGATTTAATTCAACTGATTGTGGAAAACCTTTTGACTGAAAATAGCTGAAACTCTCCTTCTCGGTCTTTTATATCAAGAAGATGCTTATTAAGCAGTTCTATCTTATTACATTTGTTAACAATGATGCCTTATCTGATCCGACTACAAAGCATTTTGTCTTCAGCTTCATGGTTGCTATCATGTTAGAAGGAAAAAAACAACATAATGTAGTGGCAACAAGGTTACTTGTCGAGAGCTATAATGGGTTGTTTGATACTAAAATATTTTTGTCTTAATCCTCAATATCCTGGGAATCTGGTGTTATCAAGTCAACTTTTGATAGGGGAATTGAGGGCGTGGGACCTGAAAACCCGAATCTAATACTTATCAGGCCAATGATATGTTTTTAGTCACTAAACCAATAAGCAAACTTAAGACGCTAGTAAGTGATGATCTTAGAGAGCAATTTTTTTATAAGAAATAATTTTAGTAATAATAAAAAAAATTATAAAAAAAAAAGTTAGAATATATTATTCACTTAAACTCGATTAGCAGACCTCCCCTTACACTCAACCTAAACTAAATGGAAAAAAAAAAAATCTAAAAGAGCAAGTTGATTTTCCTTTTTCATATCTGATAGGTTTAAAAAAATGACGACAAGAGTTTCCTCCGAAGCAATAGTTCAAAAAAAAGAAACACAAAACAAATATTTATTACAAAAAGTGCTCTCCATGCTTGCAGCATGTTCATAGGTTTGACTTTGCATTTTGCCCACTTTAGCATTCAGATGGTGGGCTGTGTTTCTTGAGAGAGAACAAAGAAATATCGATTTATTTGTAAACAGTTTCAATAAGTTCCCTTTCAATAATGTTGCATATAATAATGTTATGCTGACCTGACCATCCTAAATCAGTTTAATATTTTAGGTTCATTTCAGTTGAGAGCAATGTTGAATTCAAGTTGAGCATTATTTGATAGTTTTTTTTTTCACAATTTAGATAAGTAAATTAAGTTTTTGACAAAAAATTAATTTTGACTCTTAAAGTACGAGTCTTTATAATGTTTTGGAGTCCAAACGAGTCTTTTAAATTTTGAAAAAGATTAAATAAATTTTAAAAATTTTAAAAATAGATTAAATAAATTTTTTTTAATATTTTATAATCAAATAAACCTTTCAACTTTTAAAAATAGATAAAAAAAACTGAATTATAATTTATCTCCAATATAAATATAGCTAAGGTCGAGCACAAAAATCTTTTAGTGCATGAGATCCTCATCAACAATACTATAATGGAGCATATTGATAAGTTAATTTTTATTGAATAATTCAAAATACTTTTTTATGGGTTTATCTTTGTTATAATTCTTATAAAGAAGTTTCTTCAATCGTTCGGTAAAAAATAACTTATTAAATGTAATAGATATACAAATCAGATATGCAAAATTGCTGGTAAGGACCCTATACACTAGGAGAATTTAGTGCATAGTATTGTCTAAATTTATATTAGAAACAAATTATAATTTAATTTTTTTAATTTGTTTTTAAAAATTGATGGGTTTAAAAGTTGAATATTTAATTGGATCACAAAACATTTTAAAAATTTCTGTGGCTATTTAGTGTAAGTGTAGCTTCAAGGGCCTAAATAAATAGGCAATTTGCTTAGGTTTTTTTGGGAGATTCTTTCTTCTGTTTGTCATGTATTGCTCTTGAGTTTACTGTGTAGTCGTTTTCCATGAAGATCAAAATCCAAGCTGTCCAAGTTAAAATCGCCCCTATTTTTCCTTGTCTACCATGTTTGAAAGGTTGCATTAAAGATAGATGAAAATGGATTTTAAATCCTTTCACCCTATTGTTTACCAATTCACATACTGATAAAATGTTTTCCTTTCTTATGGCCTTCCAGGGAAGTAGTTTACCCTGGGAACTTAAAGTAACTAATTCAAGAAGAAACCTTTATTTTACAGAATAGCTCTTTAGAATTGTAAGAGAGTTCCACGGAAACTAAAGATGAAAATCCAATTTTAACATGCTTATATTTTTCTGCTCTTTCAATTTATATTTAATTTAGTTCAAAATTAAAGAATGCACAACTCATAATATTTTCATATTTTTAATTTTATTTAATTATAATTTTCTAATTTTAAATTAAAACATGAAAATATAAAAATAATATTTTTTAATTTAAATAATAAAAATTAATTATAATGATAATTTATAATTTTAATTAATTATATGAAAATAAAAAATGTATTTTCATTTTTCAATTTAATTAAGTATAATAATTATAATTTTTATTTTTAATTAATTATATGAAAATATAAAAATATTTTTTTATATTTTTATTTTAATTAATAATAATTAAAAAATAAAAATAATATTTTGATGTTTTAATTTATTTAGTTATAAAATATAAAAATATTAAAAATAAAAATTAATTTAATATTAAATATGTCACATGTAATTTAAATAATAAAAATTAAACTAATTTGAGTTTAAATCAAAATTTATAAACTAAATTCAACCAAAAGTTAAAATGAATTCAATTGAACATTGTATTTAGAATAAATACATGCTAAATTGAGCTTTATTTCGAATTTTAAAAGTTGGAAATCGAACGGGAAACGGTTTAACTCAAGCCTCGAATACGAGTGCGAAAGAGAAGATAATCGCAACGGTATGTCGTAGCCCGTAGGCGGCACAAAGTTCTAGGCTTCTGCAGGAGGAAGGAAAGGAGAAATTATGGGTGATCTGTGTTCATTCACAATTTGATAAGATTCACTTTTTATTATTTCAAGAATCATTAACTGTTTACTCTAAAAAAAAAGATTAATTAATTTTTTGTTAGTGTAAATATCATTGACTATTCTATAATTTTTTGAAGAAAAGAGGAAGAGGTTCGTCCGGATTGTTATGTACATCGTTTATTTATTTACTTATTTTTAGTCTCTGTCCATTTTTTTAAATTTTTTATTAATAGGCTAGCCAGGAGGCTCAAGAGAAGGGAAGGAGAGCGCCGATCGAAGAATGAAATTAGGCATGGAGAACTGGTACGAGGGAGAGAAGAGGAAGCCGCAATTTTCCTACAATAAGTTCGATCATTTCTAGCATCTAGAGCAAGAAATAACGGCAACGTCAAACTACTAGGAAAAAGAGAAAGCTCCAAGCCATAGCTTTAATAGAACCGTAGTTACATTTTGTCTAGCATGGTAAGTAGTCACTAACCCAAGAATAACAAATATATTAAATATAAAAATTTTTTAAAAAAATTATCATTGCATTAACTTTCATTTTACGACCAAATATAAAATTCAACTACAATTTTAGAAGCAAAATTGGGCGAATAATAATAATAATAGATGGATCATTCGATTTGAAAATGTGGATGAATAAATTGACGAGAAGTTAATTACCCTTGTCTATTCTGTATCCTAACAATAGGAAGGAAAAGAAACTTCTAGCATCCATGAGAGTAAACCTATTCAAGTGTCAAATTGACCACAAAAGAGTTGCTTTTTCTGATTAAATTGTTGCTGTAAATAGAGCAATATGCAAACGACAACAATTTTGTAAGCAATGGATAACACCACTCTAGGCAAACAAATACCTAACTTAAGTTCAAAATTTTTGAAAATAGAGAAGAATATAGCACAACTATAGGAATTGCTGATAATTATTGAGCTATCAGATACAAAAATTTGATCCGGCTTGGCTTTCCCAGGTAAAAACTGCGGCACCATGCTAATTTGCTAAGTACATCTCACTCTAATTATTAAATCCTGTGATGTGCCAAACAAATTGTTGTTTCAGAACTTGTCTTCGACTCAACCATCCCACAATTTTGAAGGAAACACATGACCAGTTCAGACTATTTGTGATATTCGTCAGTCTACAAATGGGGCCCACACAATAATCCTGCAAATGAAATATGCCAAAACTAGAAAACTATTAACTCAAAATAATTTCCACATCAGGATTAACATTGGCAACTCATTGAACATTAAGCTGATTCTACCGAGCAAGAACTCTGGAAACAGCAAATGACATGAAAAATCAACATCACAAATAAATGAATGAAGCTTTAATTTTTGATACTTTTAAACAATCCAAGGTAGGAGTAGGAGGTTTAACAACTGGACATGACAATAAAGGACCAAGTTCCTTCCATCTTATAAGACAAAATCTAACCACACAACCTTCCATAATAAAAGAACTATGATCAACTCAATCCTCATTAGAAACAACTGGGTCACTGATAAAATCAAAACAAAATGAAACAAAAACCACTTGCTTCCTAGAAAATAAAGGAAAAGAAACCAGCCCACAAAATTAACATGTTCCATTTAAAAAATTTAAAACCCAGAATGAAGTCTCAATTTTTCTTGAAGTAGAAGTCATTAAGAGCACAGAAGCTTCAGAAAGAGTATAAAGCTTGCACATTAAGAACAATGCTGAGCTAAAAACTGATCATGCTTAAGAAATTGCCCCAGGCACCCCAGCTACTAGAATTTCATGCATTTTCTTGATCTAAAACCAAATATATAATGATGCAAAAATTATATCAACAGTCTTTTGTAAAAGCATCCTCAATGAAATTGAAATAAAATGCGAGTACCTGTCAATTATGCATTTTGTTGGACTTGTCTATGTATTAGCAGCATCCAATCAACATATCCATTTGTACCCCCAATTGCATCCTCCACCAGGTTTGTGAGGACAAGGAAGCCTTCTCTGGGCTGCTCACCTTGCCTTACAAGATAGCACAGCTGATAATATGATCGATCACTCTCCCTTAATTTTTTAAGGATCTCCATTAACTTCCTTGACATTTCAGTATCCCGCTCACTGAGTGTAACCTAATTAATTCAGCACAATAGAAGGTCAATTACAGCCCCATAATAAGTAGCAAGGAAATCTGTTTAACTGAGAAAAACAGTAATGACAATATCTAGAAACAATAACCATGCATATGGATCTCAAGTAAAATAATAAAAATAAAATCCTTGACAACCAAGAAAATGAAATTTAATCAAACTTCATTTATTACAAGTAAAAGGCATCTAGCACCAACAGATGATAAATCTTTTCTTTCCTTTATTTATTTTTTTTTTCCTAAGAAAAATAAAGGGTTATGCATAATAAGAATGAATGATTTAATTTCAGAATTTTCTTTTATAGACCTAAAATCATCCAATCTTTGCCTTCACAGATAAAAACCGACAAAAGAAGACGCTCCATTCTAGCTCATTTTTGACAGTTGACTAACTGAGAAACATAAATGCCTAAAGATTCATTTAAATAGAAGGTCATGCTATAACAGCATTTTAAGTGTTGAAAAATAACAATATCAGTTGTCCATTCTATGCTTTTCCCTCAAGCATGAGTATTAAATATCATTTGAAAATGGCAATTAAAACAATTTACTTTTGCTTTCCTTTCTTTCTTATCCATAGATTAAGACTAAATTTCATTCCACCCAAACTCCAAAGCATGCCGAAAATGATTTTGGAAATGAGCATAGAGCATGTGATGCTTTTGATATCCAATGACACACCTTGGATAACTCAGCTGCTGCATCTGGCCCAAGTAGAGTCATTGCTATATCAGGTGAAAGCATTCTACCAAACCATAAAACAAAGCGAAAACCATCATCATATATATAAAGACCTCTAGAATCTAAGCTCTCCATTGTCAGTGGTAACCTCGTGATGTTTTTGAACTCATCAGCTTTGGCTAAAGGCTGCACACACGAAATTGAGATGCATCATTAATTTTATACAACGTCTGCATCATCACTGTGGGATGGAGGATAATTTTTTTACCTTTAAAAGATGGTCATCCACCCGAATCAAGCTAGGATATAAAAGTTTCATCATTTTCTTAACAGGTAATGCCATCATCGTAAATCCCGCAGCACAGCGTTCATCAAGCTGAACATCAGCATACCCTCCGCGGAGAGGTGTTGATTTACGAAGTGCTAATCCATACAAAGGCAAGAACTTTAGAGACTCAGGATATATCATCCGTCCCCCCAAGCGATGCTGCACAGCATAGAGATTGCGGTATTCTCTTAAAGCTTTTACAATCCTTAGCTGTACAGAGTTTCGTGCATCTTCCAACTTATGGGACAACGTTTTTTCAATTGCTACAAATTATTTCAGTTAATTAGAAAAATCACGTTTGTATCAAGGTCAGGATCCAGAGTAAGCATTAGCATAGGGTTCAGACCTACCTAACCGACAAAACAAAGAAACAATGGCACCTGTATCAGCCTGGCGATACATCTCCCCCAAATCTGCAACCACTGGAGCTGCTGCTGTGTGTACTCTGATACGCCTCTCTCCACAAGATGCAGTGTATCTTTTGATGGTTAAGAAAGCATTAAATCACTGTTGTTCTGTAGCTCCATATAAATTGGCCTACCAATTTAGATTGAGAAGAAACATCCAAGTGAAACTGATACACGAAGTCAGAGAAGCAAGGAGGGTGAAATATCGTCTTTTCCCCCAAGACTCCGGCAAAAGGAAACCCCTGAATTACTTAGATGACTGTAACAATCCCACAGACATCATCTCTCAATTTTCTGGCCAACTTGACGGCAAAAAAATAATGTCAAATTAAAAAGGAAAAACAAGAAAAAAAATGTTTAGACTTTAGAGTGACCAACTACTAGTTCATTTAGATTATGAACTATGCATGGAGGAGTTCAAACTAATAACTAACACAGTAACACTAGCACATTATAAAAACACGAGCATGTGGCAGAGATGTAGAAATTTTGTTATACGTTTCAAGGATACAGCAAAGCAACTTGGAAGTAAACTGTCTGAGTTGTCAACAATGTCTCTTCAAGTGATAACTGCATTGCATATGCTTTATCACAATCAACGGCTGGAAGTGCTAGTAAATCTGTGGACCTTAGCATGAAGTTCCCATGATAAGATGTAAACCGAATCCCTGGAAATACAGAGCACAAGGAAAGAAAATCAGCTGCCCATCTATCTAGGAGAGGAAGTAAAGAAAAACTTATAGAGAAAAGGAGTAGCCAATGACAAGAAGATGCTTTCACATGGTCATACGCCATCCATTTAAAATACAGAATGTTCAGGGAAAAATATAAATGGATAGACCTTTCCCGCATCTTATTCGCATGACAGCTTCCCAGGCAGTTTCCCTTGTAAGATCCCTAGCCAGCTCATGCCTCAACTTCTCTCCATGATTAGCAGATTGAAAACTTGGGTAATAATAAACCTGTCCTCCAGTATATTTAGCCAGAGTCCCTATGAAGAGAGATATTAACTAATTTATATCAATGATTGACGCTTTACCATCATAAAAGTTTAAAAGTGTCACTTGCAAATAAACAAATAATGATAAGATCAGAAAGAAGAAACGACCAACAACATAGCCATAGATTAAGAATGTGCGTCTCCATTTTCAAAGTCAATAAGCATAGGTATAAGACTCATCAAATAAACAAAAATCTGAAAGTCCCTACCCATACTTCAGAATTTCTTCAGTTTAATATTCTAAAAGCAGCATCAGAAAGCAGAGATCAAGATAACATCAATATGCAGACCTCATTAAGGACACATAAGTCATCCTGTCCAAGTCTAATTAGAGACCACATTCACCAGACATAAACTCCCAAAAGCATATCTCAAAATTCTCCACAGAAAATATTGAAAAAGTGAAGGATAAGAAACCATGGGGAGGTTTAATTTTGGTCATGTTAAACTAATATATGAGGAAAGTTTAAGAAAAATACAGCACCAATGAAGAAAAATGATTTGAGTTGAAGTGAATGTTGTACCTATGGAAGCTAAATCAGTGTACTTGTCACTAAACGCATATACATTAACTCCTATCTGGTACTTGGTAAAATCAGCTGCCATTTGCTTATAGAATGGATCCTCTGGTATTCTTAAAGCATGTTCTTTATCTGTTCCATAAACACGAAGATCATCCCCACGCAACTTTAAGCGGCCAAAACCAATAGATGGCATGGTATTCTGGAAAATCAACAATTTTCCGCCAAGTTGGCTCTGGAGACAGAGAGAGACAAGGAGAGAGGAGTTAATAAAAAGGAGATGGATGACTAAACTATCTCAGAAAAGAATAGCAAGCAACAACTACATTAGCCTCAAAAGGCAAACACAAACATGCCATAAATGAATATCTTATAAAGATAAAGAAAGGGCAGAGGAGTGGAAAGAGCCCGCTTCAACCAGTTTGCACTAATGTCTAGTCGAGTTGCAGCTGTAGGCTGTAGACTGTAGTTGTATATAAAAGCCACTCAAAGATAATTTTCTTATAAAATCATTAGATTATTGCTACCATTACCAACTTGTTTCCCACTCCTTGTTCAAGCAAATATTTTCAAGAAAAAGTTCAACACTGAGGGAAAAAAAAAATAAAAGTAAAAAGCCACTCAAAGATAATTTTCTTCTAAAACCATTAGATTATTGCTACCATTAACAAATTGTTTCCCACCCCTTGTTCAAGAAAACATTTTCAAGAAAAAGTTCAACACTCAGAAAAAAATAATAACAATAAAAGAAGTCTGATAATAACTCAATTATTTATTTTTCTCTCCTTTCATCTTATATTGTAATTGACTGGTACATGAATGATCCAATGGATTTTTGGATAGGACATTATATTTGCAGGTATGATGAATATTTAACTGAATAGTGAATAAATAAAGTAGCAAGTGTTTAAAAGAATAAAATAAAAAATAAATAAATAAATAAAAAAAACACACCATAACCATGAATGCTGCTTTTAAAGCTGGACCAAAAGCAGATTCCACATTCATATTGTCCTGAAACATGGATGGTAAACTATCTAGAAATGCCTCTACAACACTTCTTGATTCGGACAAATTAACAAGGAGATCATCAGGCAATGGAACAAATATGTCATCCAAATCTGAAACCACCATCATCTGAGGCTGCACCAATGATGACTGCACCAAAAGAGAAGAAGGGGAAAAAACAACACAACTTGTTCAGCTAAACTGTTAGCTAACATGGAGGAAAGACGCATGAAGCATCTCAGAGCACTAGCTTGCAATGATTATACATCACTTGCCTTCATGTTATAAAAATGTATTGTGCTGTCATAAGTGATAAACCCAATCTGCGTTCTGGGGAAGCCAGGTAAGTCATCCAAACAAGACTTAATAGTTTGGGCCACAACCTACATGAACTCAAAGGTCAGTATAAGATTATGAACAAAGCTATGCATACAACTTCAGCTGAACACGCACTGCCCTAGTAACAAGTAATGTTGGGATTAAATTAAAATTAATCCCTCAAAAGAAGAGAATAAGAGTCCAAGACCTAACAAATCCTTTTGATTTGATCAATCAGAAGAATCTACAAAAGAATATAATAAAAAATAATCAAGCAATCCTCCTAAAAAGATGCCACTTTTGACTTAATATGGTTGTTGCAATTTTGTTGCAATAGTCACAGCTAAAACTATCCCCCAACTATGTGTGTTCAATTAAGCCAAGACATAAGGACATAATTGCATATATTATTTAAAGCATGCCTAACTGGCACATCAACTATTGCAATAAGAATATGATCACACTATACAATATGCAGGGACAGAGCCACTAAGGGGCCAAGGGGGGCATTGGGCCTCCTGAGATTTTGAAAAAGAATAGGGGTATAATAGTCCTTTAAACAAAAATAAAAGCTAAATTACCTTAAGCTCCCTTACTTTTAATAAAATTAACATTTATAACTTTTTTTTTAAGAAATGTAGTACTCAATTTTTAATTTTATAACAATCTACTTATACAATTAAAATATTATATAATTAATCTTCATGATTTTGCTTTAAATAACATCTTAGTACTTGAATTTTCATGTAAAATTAATTTTTAATTTCTAAGAAAATCAAAGATAAGAGACTAAAATGTTATTTTACCTAAAAAATAGACTATAAAAGTTATTTAACATAAGTGAGGGATTAAAATGTAATAAAAAGATTAAATTTTATATTTTTTTTAAAGAATAAAAATAATTTATTTCAATTCTTAAAAACTGAGTATGTAAGTGTGAATTTCACTAATTATTAATAAGTTTAATAATTTCCCCAATAGAAGATTTGTTTAGAGTTTTAGTTGTTTCAATTCTTAAAAACCCAATAGAAGATTTATTTCAATTCTTAAGAAACCATTTCTTTTTAGATAAACGATGTGTTTAGAGTTTTAGCTAAACAATTTAAAAAAAAAAATCTACACTAAGGGTGCATTTGGTACGGGGTTAATAAGGGTTAATAATTAACCTTGTAATTTTTAATAATGTTTCGATGCTTTAAAGTGAATAGGTTAATTTTTAACCTTATTAACATTTAACCTCTTTTTAGGGGTTAAATGTTAACCTTGAGGTGGGTAGATTAACAAAAGCTAAACACATTATTTATATATCTCTTTCCTATTTCTTCTCAACTTGTTTTATTTTTTGATCCCTTCATCTCTAAAAACTGTTCGTCTCCTACAACAATAAGAATGTATGATTTTTTTTTCAATCACATGAGCAAGACTATAAACTTTCTGGGTGTGAAAATATGGATTTCTATCTTGTTTATTCCATTATGAGTTGTAAAAAAATTTTATATATATATATATATATATATATATATATATATATATATTTTCAAATTTCCTTTACTTGCTATGACCTAATGAAATTTGTATATATAATATGCATATTGCTATGACCTAATCAAGTTGTCCAGTTTGTGTTTATATGTATATAAGTTGGTAAGATAAAGAGAACATAATAATGTTACAGTAGATAATAAAAATACAGCTAATAAATTTTTAAATTAAATTATTTACAAATAAAAAATAATATTACCAAAAAAAATTTTGATATTTGTTATTAAAATATAAAAATAGATGTTTATATATTTTCATGTGAGCTCAAATTTTTAACCTTATACCAAATATCATTAATTATTATACCATTAATTATCTTTTACCCCCTTAATAATTACTCCCTTAAATTTTACAAGGTCAATACTTAACCCCCAATTTTTTAACTTTGTACCAAACAAACCCTAAAAATCAATGAGGATTTCTAATGTCGCAGATTTTTAAAGCTATTATTCTACCAAATATGTTCTAGAACAACAAAATTAGAAATTTCTATTTAATGCTTAGATTTCTTGGTAAATTAATAACGAAAGATCAATTATAGTATATCATTTCTCTTTCTCTTATTTAATCATTGTAACATTCTATTGAGTTTGGTGAATTTTCTTTAATAATAAAATTTAATGAGTTAGTAAAAAATTTAGAGATATGGATATTTAATTTTATGAAAAATAAGGGAGACATACAGAGTTGCTCAAACTATAGGGGAATTAAACTCATAAGCCATACTATGAAGTTGTGGGAGAGATTTGTGGAACATCGACTATGTCAAGACACTTCTATCTCTCCCAATCAATTTGGCTTCATGCCCGGTTGTTCAACTATGGAAACGATCTTTCTCATTAGAAGTTTGATGAAAAAATATAGAGGTGTGAAAAAAGATCTATACATGATTTTTATCGATTTGGAGAAGGCTTATGATAGTGTTCCAAGAGATATCTTATGAAGAATATTAGAACAAAAGAGGGTATCTATTACGTACATACAAGTGTTGAAACATCATGCACCTAATAGAGGGTATCGACTCTTTCTCGCGTCTCACCAGTTCTGCCTTCACTAAACTTGCAACTACTAGTGTGCGCACAGTGGAAGGGGACACAAGAGATTTTCCTATCTCAGTTAGATTACACCAAAGTTCAGCTGTAAGCCCTTACCTTTTTACATTAATTCTAGATGAATTGACGAAACATATACAAGAGAGTATCTCTTGGTGCATGATGTTTGCGGATGATATAATTCTGATAGATGAGACGCAAGAAAGAGTCGATAGAATGCTAGAGCTTTGAAGAAGTACTCTAGAGTTAAAAGGGCTTTATGTTAAGTAGAACGAAGACAGATACATGCATTGCAAGTTCAGTGAAGGCTGAATGCCTGAATTGGTGATAGGGAAGAAGTTAGTTTGAATGGAGTAGTATTGCCCCAAAGCAAACACTTTAAATATCTCGGCTCAATCCTTCAAGTAAATGGGGGATGTGAGGAGGATGTTAGTCATAAGATTAAAGCCGGATGGTTGAAGTGGAGACGGACCACGAGAGTTTTATGTGATCGCAAGATTCCCAATAAATTGAAAGAAAAATTTTACCGTACAGCCATACGAACAGCCATGTTATATGATAGTGAATGTTAGGCAATGAAGGAGTCGTATGTGTCTAAAATAAGAGTTGCAGAGATAAGAATATTAAGGTAGATGAGTGGCCATACTAGACTAAATAAAGTCCGTAATGAGAGTATTAAAGAAAAGATAGGAGTGGTGCCAATTGAGGATAAGTTGAGAGAAAAGAGATTAAGGTAGTTTGGTCATGTGAAGCATAGACATACGGAGGCTCCAGTTAGACAAGTAAAACACATTGGGTTAGAGAATAGAAAGAAAAGAAGGAGTAGACCTAAGCTGACTTGGAGGAGATTAGTACAACATGACCTAGAAGCATTAAACATTTCCGAATATTTAACCCAAAATCGTTTAGAGTGGAGAAAGAGAATCCATATAGCCGACCCCAATAAATTTTTAGGATAAAGGTTTAATTGAGTTGAGTATGGATATTTAGTTTTATGCAAATTCTCTATAATTTCTAATTTTTTTCCTAATATCAAAGTTGAGATAATTGAAAGAAATGGTTAATGCTCAAAAATTTTGAGCTGATAACAAATTTATCAATATAAAAAATAGAAATTTTTATTAATTTTTTAGAAAGATTGTGATTTTAATCTTCATAAGAGGAAATATATGTATTTCTATTATTCTTTGAAAAGATTGTTAATCAATTCTTTATTATTTTTATTTTTACAACGAAACATATGTATTTATTTTCATATAATTATTTAAAATGGGCCCCCTTAAATAAAATTTCTAGCTCCGTTACTGACAATATGCACATTCTAAAAACCACAAAACAAATTATATTTATTTGCACCTCTTACATATGACCAATAAAAATTAGCTTCAAACCATACAAACGATACCCTTACTTCTAATAAATATGCAAGAATAATTTACCAGAAACAACAGTCACATTTCAGGGTTGATTTTAACCTATGTTTCATCCGAACATATAAATTGTAGTTGTAGAAGGCTAGATGATTGGTGCAGAACTACTACTCAGCAAAAAGAACTTACCTCAATCATGCCACTTCTAACAGCCGATATTGAAACATCAATGAGAAAGAAATATAATGGTGGCATCGGAGGCCGCACCATGTACTCAGTTGGTGCAACAAACTCCACACTACCCTTTGTAAGCTCAGGTCGCTGATCCAAATCAACTCTTCTACCAGTGGCATCTAAATGGGCAAAATACTCACCAGGAACTAAAAATTATAGTTAAATTTTGATCAGCACTTTGTTCTTAACTAGATAAAGACATTAGAAATATAACAAACATATTGAGCACACATCAAACTTGACGAGATTCAAGAAACAGTATCATGCCCAAACAGTACTAAAGAAATTTACAAAAGGGAATATAAATCAATAAAGCACATCTAAATATTTAACCAATGAAGTAGCTGACCAAATAAGAAGACATAAAGAACAAAGTTACTATTTAACAGTCCCAATGTACTAAAGCCAGTTTCTAACACTCTGTTTGGACTTTGGAGTAAAAGAATGGTGGAAAGGACCCACCTTTTCTATAATTTAAAGGGAGAATTGTTTGATGATCCTGCAATACATTTTCCACTCAATTTTTTCTCTCTCCATTTTACTTCATCTTGCAAAACAGAGAATATCTCATTATTTTCTTTCCTCTCTTTCTTTCCCTCACTTTCCACCCTTACAAACATACTGTAAAGTTGACCACATGACATAAAGGAGAAAAGTAAAGAGATATTGTGAAATTGGAGTCTATGACACATACTGAGCTATCACAATCTAAGCTAAGGAAAGTTTTTCTATCGTTAGTGTCAAGAATATATAGCATTTTACATTTTTGCTACCATAAATTGAAACCATATACACACCAAACCACAAGCCTAAACATCATCATTTATTTTTCTCTCTCCATTTTACTTCATCTTGCAAAACAGAGAATATCTCATTATTTTCTTTCCTCTCTTTCTTTCCCTCACTTTCCAAAATTTTTCTATCGTTAGGAATATATAGCATTTTACATTTTGCTACCATAAATTGAAACCATATACACACCAAACCACAAGCCTAAACATCATCATTTATTTTTCTCTCTCCATTTTACTTCATCTTGCAAAACAGAGAATATCTCATTATTTTCTTTCCTCTCTTTCTTTCCCTCACTTTCCACCCTTACAAACATACTGTAAAGTTGACCACGTGACATAAAGGAGAAAAGTAAAGAGATATTGTGAAATTGGATTCTATGACACATACTGAGCTATCACAATCTAAGCTAAGGAAAGTTTTTCTATCGTTAGTGTCAAGAATATATAGCATTTTACATTTTTGCTACCATAAATTGAAACCATATACACACCAAACGACAAGCCTAAACATCATCATACAAAAAGCTATTAAATGCAGGTAAAGCCAATAAGCTTGAATAACAGACAACTCCAAAGAGTTGAAAATGACTAGCTTCATCTTTTCCATTTTACAGCTATACAAACGAATTGAAAAAAAAAAAAAAAAAAAAAACTTCAAATGAAAGATCAAAGATTCAAACAGCACCAAGCAAGATCCTACGTCATCAATTAAAATTAATAAGCAGCCAAGAAAATTTTAAGTTCCTCATAAAGATGTTTTTCACAAGTGCTGCAATTTTTTAACACATGCAAAAAAATACACAATTAGCCATAAGTAAAATCTCAGAAGACACTCAAGGCTCCTGATTGCAGATAGATTTTCTTTGTGGCCCCTACATACATCTACATTTATCAGAAGATATTTAGATTTACCATCATTAAGTAGAGAACAGATGTTGCAACGCCACTTTCTTCCAGCATCTGTAAAGGTTACATATGGATTCACATACGTACGACATCTTCTACAACGAATAATGCCAGTTGAAACAAAATTAAGTACTGGCACCTCCTCCTGAGTACAAAAGAAGAGCAAAACAACAATGACAATGAAAATAAAAAACAATGCCGATGAAAATACTTCTCAAATAAATTATAATTATAGCATGTCAACTGTCAATTCACTTTGATTGCAGAGACACTAACCCCATCTGGAGCTTCTGCAAGAGGACAAACAACTGCTCCAAGAGGTAAATGCCACCTTGAAACCAAAGACTGAGAATTTGGTATAGCACTAGTTGTAAGCCGTAGATATCTAGGATCACAATTCATAGAGTATGCTTCAGGTAATGGAGTTGGCTCCACATCACCATCCAATGGCCTTGGCAATGCTTTTGGATCAAGTCCTGGATCTATTGATCCTGGCATAGACCCAATCGAAAGTGAGCTGAAATCTTCCAATAAGCCTTGGATGCCACCTATAGGAGGTACGGAGCCTGGCTGTTGGATTTGCTCCCTTGAATGCAAGCCAAAAGAGGCAGCTACTGGCGGAGGTTGACCAAAACCTCCTTGGTGAGAAGGAAAAGGGGAAGATTGCGTTGGAGGAGGAGGTACGTAACTTCCTTGTTGAGCTTGAAAAGGGGACTGCATAGGAGGGGCTTGTGAAACTGCAGCCGATTGCTTTATATATCCAGGTAAAGGTGGCTGCAACGTGGCTCTAGAAGGAGGATAAGACGGATCTGCTGGAGGAAAAGATGGCTGAAAATTGGGCCTGGCAGTAAAAAATGATGAATCCGATGAAGATTGAGGAACATTCACATTTGAAGGAGGAGGAGATCCCATTGGTACAGAAGGCATCTGCGGTGGCTGTGGACGATATAAAAGTGGGGATGATACCTGACCAGGAGGTTGAAATGATGGCTGCCCAATAGGAGGAGCTCCAGCTGATGGAGTTTGAGTTTGAGGTGTAGTAGGATATTGTGGCGTTGGGAAACGCTGGAAGGGTCCAACAGCAGAGGGCACATATGATGCTGGAGGAGCAGGTCTAAAATCAGGGGTCTGTGAGCCACCTGCAGGCCCAGATAATGTAGAAGGTATTGTAGTTTGAGGAACCGCTGGTGGAGTAGCTCTAAAGCCAGAGGCCTCTAATCCAACCATAGGACCAGATGATGAAAATGGTGTCATAGTTGGAGGAGGAGCAGCAAATGGTGTGGTGGAAGCTGCCAAAGGAAAATTTGGACGACCAGGATTTTCAGTCCCCATGGCTTTCAAAAAACAACCTCGTCAATGTTGTACGTCTATGCTTCCATAACCTGCTAAGGCAAGCAAGGAAAGTTGCAATAATTTAAAATTGAGAATTAACAAATAACATAACAATGCAGCCCAGGGCATAGTTCAAAGATTACACATGAAGGATATGCCAGCATGCTATGGAGAAATGAAAAGGTGAAGCAATTAAATTCATTGACAGAATCAAAATGCACACAGTTGATATCATGCTAAACCAGAAGACAAACATGTATATCATGCACAACCAAAACCTGTTCAGAAAGTTACCTTCAAAGACAAACAGCACTCCACACGCATGCATGACAGAGTTCAACTGGAAAATTCACAAATTAATATTTTCAAAGATAAGGTTCTCCACTATCAAAACAGAAGGATTATCTAAAATTGTTAACTCATTACATCAAAAGGTTTAATTTGTAAATTTATCGATCCTTAAATTATAGTTCCAATTTTATCAATGCTCTAATCACCTAGTTACATAACATGCATCGAGCAACATAATGATGTAATTTTAACATAACAATTTATTTCATAGGTTGATTTTAATTCATGCTTCTCAGATATAAAATGGCCACAATTTAAGCATATAGCAATATAAGCTTAAATACCAATCTTGAGTTATCTCATTGATGCAACTTACAAACGAATAACCAATCAATGTCGTGTGTGGTTTGATGCGAGTTATTTGTTTCCATTCCATAATTTTTCAAAAGGATCTAAAACAAAATATGCCATTACATGATCTCTTCTAATAAATAAAATAAAATAAAATAAAAACTACTGCACCATCAATAAAGCATTTCCAATGATGCCATGAATAGTTGGCAATTTGCAAGGAATTACTAGGCCAGTATTGTGCTTTAAGTGAAAAATAGTTTTAAGTACTTCAGTTTACAGGCCCCCATTTCAAAACCAATAATCGTAAATGAAATGCATATAATATAAGCCTATGTTAAACATTTAATCAGTAGATATAAATACCTTTCCCAGTATAAGGAATTTTTTTGTTTCATTAACTTACTTTCAACAACTCGAGACTCTATATCTTTCCCATTGGTTCCCAAATAAGAGAGCTTATTTTTTTCAAGGGTCAATAATAACTGGAATATCAAATTTTCAAATTTTACTTTCCCTAATAGTAACTCTCTCTCTCTCTCTCTCTCTCTCTCTCTCTCAATGTAACAGGATAGTTACCAATCATAATACAACTTGGTAGCTAAAACCTGAGGTTGTTGGATAAACAAACATGATAACGAAGGGCTCAAACCTCAAAGTGAGCGACAATCCCAGATTCCCAGTACAACGAGATCATTTTACAAGGAAAAAAAGAGAGAACGTTGGGCAATTTGCAAGCTGCCCACTCTGCCTCAAAGAGATAAACAAAAATAAATAGTTCCCAATCCACCAAAGGCTTTTCCATTTCCTTCCTTCCCACATGGCACAAAAATCCAGCAGCTACTCATGAAAACCCCAAGATGGAATAAGCCAACTCCTGCAATTCTAACTTGAGAGCACATCAATAAAAGATACCTAACTAATTCAGCTGCGATTTCACAAAACCAGCGCCATTAACTTTGACTCCCCCCACCACACACCCACCACACCCCCCCACCCCCACCCCAACCCGTTTCTTAAGGTTGTCAATATTTGCATCTAAGAAAACTATAGAACTGCCCCAATCCCCTTACCACACCACCTCAACCCAACCCCATCACCCCTTCTTTCACCGAAAGACAGGAAGCAAATATTGGACCCAAAAAAAGGGGGCAGCCAAATTCAAACTATGAAGTTCAATGCATTGTCCCTCTAAAAAACAAGTGGAAGTAAAAAAAGAGGTATCTGAATCGAGCTGAATATCTGTAACCTCAAAGGAGCATACATTAGTAACATTACATGTTATAAATTGCTTGATTCAGCAGAGACAATAAAATAACCAAACCGTTAAATGATCAGTTGACCAATTTATAGTAGTGACTCAAATTCAAAAAAAAATATACATAAATAAGCATTCAACTCATAACTCATGTAACTATGTTAGTAAATACATAATGCAATGATCAAAAGATTCATTGAAATTCAAACAAAAACTACCAAACTAAATGGAGTCAGTAAAACATACGCACTGAAATCGAAGAAAAAAAAATCGAAGTTAACACAACAAAAATCAAATAAAGCAAACAAGCAATTCAAGTTAGCTCTAGTGATTACCTGATCAAAGATCATGTAAGGAACAAAATTTTGGGTGGCCATGTAAAAGAATTAGTAGAACAAATAAATGATGTCGACAATTGATTATCTCGTTCTAGCTTCGATCTGGAAATGGAAGTGGGAACAAAACGAAAAAAGCTAGAGAGAAAAATCGGGATTGATTAGATCGGAAAATGGAGTCTAGAAACCCTAGATCCGATCAACGTAGAAACGGAGGAGAAGTAGAGATTTTTGAGAGAGAGAGAAAGTAAGAGAGACAGAACCCAAAAACAATGCAAAGATGGATCGGTTGATTAGGGGCAGTATCCGAGTTGTCGTTGGATCCGACCCTTTTTTTAGTATAAATTGGGAGTTTTTGAAGTATCATTTTAATTTTTGTAACCTAATATTAGATTAACTTATAATTAAATAAATTTAAATAAATGTACCACAAAAATCTTTTAACTTTAAATTACATCACAAAATCTCCATACTTTAATATAATATAAATAAATTTTCATACAAAATTTGCTTAATAATATTTTAAGATTGAATAAACTTTTTTTCTTATATTAAAATATAATATAAGGAAGGATAAAAAAAAAAAACTATATATAAATCAACCTATATATTAAAAAAAAAATCATTCATACTTATTTATAGTTTAGATTTCATTAAAATGAAATCATATAATATATATTGTTAGATTTTTTCTACACTAAAATAAAATCAATAAAATTAAGATAAATTAGATATAAATTTTTTATACATTAATCTAAAATTGAATTAAAAAGTAGTATAAGTAAAAAATATATTTTTAAAAATAATAATAATAATTTTATAATTTTTAATAAATAACTTAAACAAATAAATAATTATATATTTATATATATACATATTATGCTATTTTTGAAAACATGATTTTTATTTGTTATTTATTTTGAACATTTTAATATATGTATATATAATTCAAATTTATAAATTTTTGTAATGAAAATTAAAATTGATGAATAATTATAATACATCTATCTAAGTTGAGAAACAATTATTAAAATTTAATTATAAGTTAATCTATAAACTTATGACGGCAAAATATAAGAATTTTAATGACTTAAATTATACTTAAAATTTTTTATGATATAAATTAAAATTGATAGAATCTTTTTCGTGGACCTTATTCTATCCAAACTATAGCACCCTTTATATTGGTTATATTACTTTGTCATCAATTAAATATTTTGCCAATAATTAAATATTGTTTATAATGTAGAATATTATATTAATGCATTTGTTATACTACTTTGTCATTGAATTAATAATTATCTTCGATAAAAAAAAAGAATTAATAATTATCTTTGAAAAAATTAATAATAATTTAATTATTAAATACTTATTTTATATAGAGAAATTTATAAATTCAGTTGCAAATAATTTAGTAAAAATATAAATAAAAAAAATAATTTGAATTAAAAGAATTCCAACTCAATCAACGAAGTAAAAAAAAAAAAAAAAAAAACAAGAACACTTAAATTGGGGCCTGAATTAATGGGCTTCTAGGCCAGATGTTAACTTACAAAACCTGTTTCACTCTGTTTGAAAAGAGATTTTATAAGGTAATCAGATTTTTTAAAAAATTTAAAAATTATAAATTTATATTTGAAATAATTTACCACTTTTTTTCTTTGTAAAATCTTCACTCTCTTTTAAATAAAAAAAATTTCAATAAAATAATTATAAAAGTTTTATTTTAATAAATCTTATTTAATTTGAAAGGAACATATAAAAGTAACAAACAAACTGGCTAATATATAATTAATACATATAATAGGAACCTCCAATCATAAAAAAAAGGATATTATTGAGAATCAAATTTATGTACTAATAATGTTTTTATACAATACAAATGTTGTAGGGAGGTAGCTTTCTCTCTCTTAGTTAATTTGTCTCAAAGGTCAGTTTCAGTTATCGTTCTTTCTCGGGTTAGTCGAATTGTTTTCCTTCGGCTTCCCTTGCCTTCAGGCAGGAAAGATCTCATCCTTATTTTGCTTCTCTCGCCTGGCATGTGGGATGGCCCTCCCACAGTTGGGTTTGAGTGTATATGAGTTTTTTGGGTTGTGCCTAGTTTGGATATATTTGCAGGTCTATTGGTCATGGAGCGGACATCTTTTGAAGATCTGGTGATGGGTTTGTTCCTGCATGTGCTTATTTGTTCATCAGTAGGGTGTGGTATTCTGGAGGCAGCTTAGTTGTTTGGGTTGATGGGCAACTCTTGGGTCAGCATTCTTCTTAAGGCTGTCACCCTACCATAGGATATAAAAGAGTGAGATGCCATGAGCTCCGCCCTTCATCTCCTCCTATGACTGGCGTTGAAGATGGCAAGGCGATGTTTGTAAGGCTTTGTGATCCAACGGTTGGCTGGGGTAGCGGTAGAAGGAGCTTTGTAATCTTGAAGTTTGTTGTTAGAGTGGTTATTTCTTCCCTTTCACTGTCACCAGCTTAGCTTTGGATCAAGTAGGCAGGCAGCGTTGCAAGAAGGTTAGGCAGATTGTGTCTTCCAACTGTTAGGGTTGATTTTAATTTGCTGGGTTTGAGTTCTATGTAATGATTTGAATTTGGGTCTCAAAGGCCTTTATATGAAGTTTAATTTGCCATTTCAATCTTAATAATACAAAATATTACAATTAAAAAAAAAAAAAACAAACACTTGTACACTTGTACACTTGTAATGATTTGTATGGTTCATCCCAAAACATCACCTTCCTAATCCTGTTACCATATAAACATCATATCACACAGGACCGAACAAAGTGACCCACCAATACAATTGCCATCCGGAATTCCCAGTATCCAATGAAGCTGCTCCATGTCAGCATCCTATACTGTTTCATCTTCACAAGACCATGAAATCTATTTTCTGGATATATGTCAACTTTATTATCGTTTATATAGCACAAAGTTATGGAGATTTTGTACACACATGATTGTTTTTTTAGGTTTTAAGTCAAAATAATTCAACAATGATAATAAATATAATTTTATTTATATAAATTTTTTTTTTCTACTCAATAGAACATATGGGATAAGATCATGTGCGGGTGGCCTTTTCCATTAATTTAATTAATTAATTATGTTTTCAGCATTTTCCTCTCACGACTGATTGGGGTTTATTTTCAACATTACACGGAGCAATGATTAGGTGAAAACACGTGAAGCAGTTAAGCAAAGAAGGCGAGCGAATTGGATTTTATAATTCAAAGTCTTGCTTAGATTGCAAAGTAGTTGGCTTTTATTATTTAATGAGTTTGCATGAAAAATTTCTCTACTTCTCTCTGGTCATAGCATACAGTAAAATTTTCAAGTTCAATTAGTTCCCTTGTCAATGGCACTCTCACAGCGTTGAATTAATAAACAGTTTGATAGACTTTTTGGCCCCCCCTCTTTAAAGGATTTATTAAATTATTTACCAAATTATATAATTATCATTTTTTTTGTTATTTATATATTCAATTAAATAAGCGTTTACATATGGAGGAAGGC
This sequence comes from Hevea brasiliensis, assembly GCF_030052815.1. Classification (NCBI taxonomy): domain Eukaryota; kingdom Viridiplantae; phylum Streptophyta; class Magnoliopsida; order Malpighiales; family Euphorbiaceae; genus Hevea; species Hevea brasiliensis. The sequence goes on along the minus strand of NC_079507.1, from coordinate 68,279,059 downwards.
AGACAGCAACAATTTTAGACGGCTAAATGATTCATTTGTGATGATTGCATGAATTAAAGCAAAGACAATTTAATAAATCCTGGTCTTTGAAAATGACTTATTTGGACATATTGTGTGCACAATCCAGAATGGCACCCATGAAATAAACTTATAAATATAACCAATTATTGTGTTAAAACCAACAAATATATAGGTGCCACTATATAAACGTGGCCAAAGTCTAATTAATTTAAAATTAGAATTACATTAAAATTAAATTCATCATAACTTCTTTTAAATCAATTTAAAATTTTTATTCTAAGTTTCGAGCTAATATATATATATATATATATTTTTTTTTTTCAAATAAATAATAAATAAATGTAGACTCTTTTCGATAATAACTTTTAAGGTAACGTTTAGTATTATGATCATAGTCAAAATACTACTTCTCTTATTTATATTATTCAGTGACATAATATTTACATTAGCTTTTAAAAATTAAGGGAGTAGTTCATAAAAAGTTATCTCTCATAATTTTTAGAGGTTGAGATAACATTTTGATTAAGTTTAATAAGATTTTATCACTATTTTTATATTTAGCAGTTAATCTAATAATTATTTTTACTAAACATTTATACTTTAACAACTATATAAACAGCTAATCACTAACAGCTAATATCTAACAACTAACGACTAGTAAAATAGCTGACAGCTACAAAAACAGCTAACAACTATTAGAACAACTATTAGAACAACTAATATTATCAAACATGACCTTAATAAATATTAAATTTAATAAAATTATAATTAAAATTAAGGCTATGTTTATTTTGGAGAAAATATTTTCCTATATAATATTTTTTATTATTTTATTAATTTAGAATAAAAAAAACATGATACAGATTATTTGATTATTTTTTCGATCATAAGAACAATCCCTTTATAGCCAATCATTTATAATATTAAATAAATTATTTTCGTTTTCGATAAATTTACTAAGAGTTATATTCATAAGAATAAACGGTAAATTAGTAAAAAATATATATCCTCACTGGACAAACATAAGGCCTAGTTAATACACGAAATTACATACCATAATTATTTTGTCTATCAATAATTGTATATATTACACAGTGAATGTGAAAAAAATAAATCATTATCTCAGCAATAATGAATTACTCCAAATTCTTTTTATTTTTCGTGTAAAAATCATTTTTTTCATGAGTACGCTCGTCAACTTCACCAAATAAAAATACACTCCTATGAGCTTTTATGATGTTATTGATCAATTTCATAATGAGCATTGTTTTATCTCTTCAAATTTGAGAAAATTATTTCCTATTTTATGATTGGAAGTTATATCTTTCAATATATAATTGAATATTTAATTTTTATTTGGTTGTTGGCCCACTTAGACTTTTGAATCACTCCAACAAGTGACTAATTAGTATATATTTTTTTTTTAATTTTCATTTCACTTAATTATTGACAATAAATTTAATTAATTTTTATATTATATAAAGTAACAAAAAATAATTTATTTAAAAATAATTTTACATGTAAAGACTATATATCATTCTTTTTTTTCATTTTATTATTGTAATAAAATAATATCATATGTCAAAATTTATATATTATATTAAATTACATTTATAATTTATAGTTTATAAGATGAAACAAAAAAAATCAATTGTAATGGATGATGGCTGCCTGCCATCATCATTTTGAGTACCTGCAGATGATGAAGATAATGACATACCAACCAATTCCATACAATATATACAAACCTGATTTCTTTTTGTCATTTTTCTTATTATACATTAATTTTTTGGAGAAAAGAAAAACAAAGATATCTATTTTATAATAAATGTATGATGAGATTTAATTATCATAAATTAATTAAGTACCCATTATTATTGTATTATAAAATCAATATCAATCAATGAAATATTAATTTCATAATTTATTATTATTATTATTATTATTATTGCTATACATTATTAACATTTAATTTTAAGTTAGGAGCCACTTATAGAGTTGTATATATTAAGGATTGAGAAAAATAATGAAAGAAATGGGTAGTTGGCATGAAAACGACGTCGTAATCATCTTCAAATTGAATGGATGAATGTATATATATTATTCATTAATTAATTTTAATTATTTATTTTTGAAGTAAAATCAATACATATTTATTTTGGCATGAAGTATAATAGAGAGATGTTTCTTTAATCTGGTGGTGAAGTCAAAACCCTAAACAAGAGAAGTGGAGATAATCTTAAATAAAACAGAAAGCCCGATTCTCACTATAATCTTCTATTAACTAAATTTATTTTCCTCTAATTATTATTATTATTGACTGGTAAACTCCACTTATCTCTCCACTAGAATAGGTCACCACCTTCATCTTCATTCTTATATTCCATCCTTGCCCTCATCACCATTGCCACACTCCATCTTTCTAATATTTACTATGTTTCATTTGAAAAAAATATATATATATTTGATAATTCAATAATTGGATATTTATAAGAAATCATAAATTATTATTTTAAAATTCTTATTAATTTAATAATTAAATATTAGATATTGACATTTTAACAATAATGATGATGAGGCTTGTGGCAACCTAACGTTGAAAACAAAATTTCTTAATTTTTATTATGAATAATATTTAATTTGCATGAATTAAAAAGTACAAGATTTTTGCATATACCAGAGGGCATACGTCCTTCTTATGCATGCCCTCATTGAGAATGGTGGACTGCGCAGGGAGTATCTAAGTACTGCTTCGGCATTACATTTAGAAAATTAAAATTATTTTTTTAAATAAAAATATTATTTTAATATTTTATTATTAAAATTTATTAAATTTAATTTTTAATTACTTTTTAATATTTTTAATTAATATATTTAAAAAATAATTTTAATAACAACATCAAACAAGTCCTGAGTGATGCAACACTGCATATTTAAGGAAGATTTTAGCTCCTTTAAAAAGACAAAATAAAATCCACTTTTGTGCCACTCAGGAGATGCATTTTGCCGACATTTGTACGGGAAACTCTAATTTTACACATTGGTATCTCCGAATAAATAAACTAATTCTTGCTCTGTATATGAGGTCATTTATGTAATTTAAGTGGGCCGAAACTGTTTTAATCAAGCTCGAAAATGAAGGGAAACATACAGCCCTTTTACTCTGTGGCTTATAAAATCTAGAGTAGAAATTGATGATTTTATGAAATTTAACGCAAAGGGGGGGGGAAAAAGAAAAGTTTAGTGCTATAGTGACTGGCAACTATTTTTAATGATTGATCTTTAAAAATATTTTTCTTGTAATCACAAATAAGTGACTTCCTTTATATACCATAATTAACTGTGCTTTGCATATCAAACTGAACAGTTTTGTGGCTGTGAAGTGTTTTGAAGTATAAAGCATATCATTTCTGTCAATTTGCTTCTTGAGATCAAGGGATTGAGAGAGAGAGAGAGAGAGAGAGAGAGAGAGAGAGCAATAATAGAGATAGTCAGAGGAGGAGGAGAAGAGGGTATAGAGACGGGATGTTTAAGGATCTTTCTTGGTTCTTCTGAGACAGATTTGCTTCAAACTGAGATTGAAAGGTTTTGTTGGTATGTTGGATTTCCATTGTTTATGTTGCCCTTTGTCTCTTTTGCTTGCACAAAAATTTATCACGAGTTTTTGCATAAAACATGGTTTTGGTTTCGCTGTGGAGTTCTTGTTGAAATTTTCTATGTAAAGCTGTTTTCTACCTGTGGATTTCCACCCATGAATTAATTCTTTTTTTTTTTCCCAGCGTTCTTCCTTTTTGGTGTCAGTTCTTGGAGTTTGTCTTGATATTTTCTCTGCAAAGTTATTTTCTTCATGTGGATTTCTCCCATGATAAATTATTTTCTGCTAATGGATTATTTCAAGCATGAGAAAAAAATTATGGTTGTGGAGTTTGAAAACAGATGTTACAACAGGAAAAAAAAAATTTTCATCTTCTGGGTTTTTACTCTTTCCTCTTCGTGTTCTGCTTGTGTTTCTCTGTCACTATGTTGTCTCTTATGTTCTTATTACTTCTCTATGCAGTATACAAAGGTTTTTTTTTCCTATGCTTTTCCCTTTCCTTTAAAGCATGCATTTTTTATTATTGTTATTTAATATTATAGTTCCAAATTTAGGTCAAAAAGGCTAATTTCTGGTTCTGAATGTTCTGGTTGCAGTGACTTCCTTTCGTTAAATGGATTTCCTTTTATGGTTCATGAGACAAAAATTTTCTCCCTTTTGTTTGAGTTATTTTGTGGGTTTTACTAGATCTGCAACTTGTTATGGCGGCTTGGATTCTGTACTTTTTGGACTTTATCTTTCTCCCTCTTCTTCTTCTTCTTCTTGTGCTTAAATATTGAGGAATGAAAATTCTTTTGGCACTTGGTTTATCTTCTAGTGTTAGATACAATGATTGTGAAGAAGACTTTTTTTTTTTATTTTTTTAATTGGTCTAGAAGTGTTTTTTTTTTTAATTTTTTTTTTTATTTTTCTTCCTGCCATTTGCAGTGATGCAAGATGGACTTTTCAGAGCATACGAGGATTGTGTTCAATAGAATTAAGAAACTGGAACCAGAGAATGTTACTAAGATTATCGGTTATCTTCTTTTACAAGATGGTGGTGACCAAGAAATGATTAATCTGGCTATGAGTCCTGATGTGGCTATTCAAGAAGTGATTTATAAGGCTAAAACTGAACTTAATCAATTAGCCCTCAAATCAGCAACATCTCCAGTCTCGCCATCCATGAATTCACCACCTGTTTCAGATCTTCCTTCACAGTTCACTCCTTTCTCCCCTGTTTCATCTCGGTCTTTTTTGTCCCCAGCAACATCCTTCCGAGCCCCTTCTTCCTATTGGGAATCTCAGGTTGCGGCTAAGCATAATTTAGATTTTGCGTCTATGGGTTACCTGGATTCTGTGTCTGAGCTCCAAAACCAAAACCATTTCTTGAGTTTGGAGGATCAAATAGAGCCTGTCAACTTGGGAAATATGGTATTTCCAAGTGATTATTTCTCCTCGGATGCTGCACTGGGTAGTTTAAGTGCAAGGGCGGGTCGGCGGTATTCAAGCTTAAATGAAATCCCAGTTAAGACTTGTCACTATTTCAACAAGGGTTTTTGTAAGCATGGAAGTAATTGTAGGTACTATCATGGACAAGTCTCGGAGAGCTTTCCTCGAACATTTGATGCTAACAATGAAGATCAGCTTTTCTCACCAGGGTCACTTGAGAAGTTGGAGTTGGAAATCATTGAGATCTTGAAATCAAGAAAAGGAAATCCTGTTTCAATTGCTTCTTTGCCAATGATATATTATGAGAAATATGGAAAAGTTCTTCAAGCAGAAGGGTACCTAACAGAGAGCCAGAGACATGGGAAAGCTGGTTATAGCTTGACTAAGCTTCTTATTAGGCTGAAAAACAGTATTCAGCTGATCGACAGGTGCAAATTATGAGCTTCTTTAGAGTTCCCACTCAATGATCTTTTTATATGCAAGTATTTATCTTGTACGTTTTCTTGACTTGAGTTGCAGACCTCATGGTCAGCATGCAGTAATTTTGGTGGAAGATGCTCCAAAATACATGGATAATCGGGGGGACAGAAATGACCCTGGTCCAATTGTTAGTGGATCACGGCAGATATATCTAACCTTCCCCGCTGAGAGCACTTTTACAGAAGATGATGTCTCCAACTACTTCAAGTAATTGTCTAGTCAAGGTACTCTTGGCATCTATCTTTTCATTGTGCATTTGTTTCTTATTGTGTTTTGGTTTTATTTGCAGCACCTTTGGATCAGTTGAGGATGTAAGGATCCCCTGCCAACAGAAAAGGATGTTTGGTTTCGTAACATTTGAAAGTGCAGATACTGTGAAGATGATTTTGGCAAAAGGAAATCCTCATTTTGTTTGTGGTGCTCGAGTTCTTGTGAAACCTTATAGGGAAAAATCAAAGCTTACTGATAGGTAAAATTATCTGCAAAATTTGAAATGCTAAAACCAAATCTCTTTGTGACATTGCAATTCTCAGGAATTATTATATTCCATTTAATGGTTTTTAAAGCATAGCCTTTCATGTCAATATAACTCAGTGTCCAAAGCATCATATCAGATAACTACATTGTATTTTAATGGTGGAACCTTGTGCGTTTGAGTTTTAGTGGTAGAACTTTAGAACTAACTACAGCAATTACTTGGTGCTTTTTTTTTGGGGGGGGAATATGAAGTTGGATTTGAAATTCTTAAAAAGAACTTGCAATTTTGTTTCTTTCTCACAGCTGAAATTTTGGTGCAGGAAGTATCAGGAGAGAATTGAGCCTCCATTCTATTTCTCTTCTCAATACGTAGATACAGATTCTGAGTTTTATCCAAGTGAGTTAGGTCTTTCAATAATTTCCATGAATGAAAAGATAAAATTATGAAATATTAATGCAGAAAACATTTTGATAATTATGAAGAAACCAAAAAATACAAATTTTATGTTGGTAAATCCTTTGAATTCTTTAATATACTGCAAATGCACACACAATAGTCCACAGTGGCCCTTTTTATTGTTATTAATTTTTTTGCATCATCTAATTGTATATTTTGCTTTTAGTGCGAAGAGGATATGAGACCTCAAGGTTGCTGAGAAAGCAGCTTATGGAAGAGCAACAGGAGCAGGCTCTTGAAATTCAGAGGAGGCGATTTGCAGAACTGCGAACAGCTCAGAAGCCAATGTCTAATCAGTCTTATTTTGGCTACTCGATGGAGGGGCTTAAAGTCTCAGAAGGTCAGTGAGTTCCGCTTTCATTTTCCTTTGCACTGTCTGTGTACTGTTGTGTTCTTATTCCTGTTTTCTCATCCATTGCTCTTGCAGATAATTTCAATTTGCCATCCACTGAACGTCTTAGTCATCTAATTGACGTTCTGAACATTGGCTCAGTAAGTGATGACACATTCAGGCATACAGAGACCAATTACATGGACCCGGACAGGTAAAATTCATCTTCTGTTAAATGTTGAGCTCTTGAGTTCATGATTATGCAGAACTTCCATTCTAGCCTTTTAGAGCTTTTGGTCTTTAGATGCTGTCCCTTTTCAACTCATTATAATTTATCTTTACCTCTGCTGTGTAGCCAAGGACTGAACTTACCAGAGAGCCCATTTGCGTCTCCAATAGCTAGCAGCATTTCTACAGTCATATAGGTTCAGCACACAGAAGAATTATAGAGTTCAGAGTAACAAAGGCAACAGCAACATCTTTGGTTTGATACACAGCAGCACCTCTTTTTTTTTTGCGTTTTTCCTTCCATTTTCCCTTTAACTTGTTCACCAAGGTTTACAGCAAGTTCAGAACAGCTAATGAAGAAACAAGAAGCATCTCCCTCCTACACGGGGCAAAGGAAGTAGCAAAGCAGAATATGATACACAGAAATACATGTAAGAAGGCTACAGTTTTTCTAATGTTAGAGAAACAAACAAGGCAAGAAGGTTTGAATATTAAGTAGCGAAGATGTAATTAGTTTTTAGCGGAACAAAAGGAATTAGAACATATGCAGTGTTTGGAGAAGTTAATGTTTAAAACCTCTGCAACACTCACTGATAGATGAAAATGACTTCAACAGAAGGATTAGAAGTTGCCCTATACCAGTTTAGCAAAAGTTGTTTATAGTTTTGCCATTTTCTGTTTACACAGTGGGCATGCTTTTGCCTTTCTTTTGGCTTAGGCACAAAGAATGATTATCCTCAATTCTCAATAGTTGCTTGCCTGTTGGAGTTGATTTTTTATTTAACCTCTCTCTCTCTATTGATTTTTTGCCCCTCATTTTCTTAAAGCTTTAATTACCTTTATAGCCATGATGACACATGATGGATTTTATCAAGATAGATTAGTAGTTTCAAAATTGGTTATTCTATACTGTCCTCAGAGTATAATCAGTCACCATGGTTTTGATGAAAAAAATAAGGTCTGTTCATGGTAAAAGAGCACAGAGCACAAGGTAGGATATGGAGGGTGCGAATCTTGACAACTTGTCCTTCAAGAAAAGAAAAGAAAGAACACTCACGGGGTATCATAGAAAAACCTTTTCAAATTGGTTTAATACATGGAAAATGGAAGGTTGACTACAGCCAAAGTTGTGGTGGATGTATCACCAAGTAGGATTTATTACTTGTTCAGGACATCCATATCATTCATGGTAACCAGTTAACCACTCACAGCCTTACCTTAAAGTCGAGTGTCATTTATTACTTTGTCATGTTCGGAGACTGGAGAAAAGAGATATGCAATAGTCACATCTTTCATGTGACGATGCTAAGATGAGAGCAAACAGTGGCATTGAAACTTTCGTCTTTCAAAATTAATGGTATATAGTTCAGAATACAAAGCACACCCTTTGTTCTCTTGTTCAAAATTGTTTCATTGGGGGCAAGAAACTGAAAATTTGGCCAATTCTTTATGACCAAGTTAACTCCTTCCTCCACGAAACAAATTTAGGGAGCATCATATTCTATGCTAAGTGATGCATTGTTCAACTCACAACTCAACTTAGGCAAGGCACTAAAAAGAACAAATGCACTTAATTATCTATGATTGGGGGGGATCAGTGATATATTTAAGCTAATCATCCTTGCAAATCTTAGAAAGCCTTTCATCTCTGCAAATTATTCTAAAGATACAATATAAATGTCAGGGCACAAGTAAAGCCAAAACTACAGCATATAACCGGCAACACAATAAATGATACCATCGGGGGACCACATTGACAAAGGCATAGTTAGACAACTTGCTTATTCTTTACAAGTGGCATCCCATAAGATAAGGGTTTGCAGTATAATATGTGGAGGACTACGAAAATATCTATGTTTAAAGTAGTCTCAAAACCCACAATTCAGAAAACGAAGAGACAAGCAATTCTACAACGCAAGAGCAAGACAACCTGCATTTTTCAATCATGTCCCATTCATCATCTCTATCTGGTGAACTAAATATAATTTCTGAAATTGACATCACCTATGGGTGGGTCCATCTATAATATAAGCCTTAGCTGTGCCATACTTGATTGAATCACTGTTAGCAGCATTTTTATGCCCGCAATTTTCGGGAAATATTGTCCTCTCAGCGAGAGGGCCGAGCATGACCTGCCAACCAATTGCATAATCTGTAGGAGAAAAAAAAAAATTCCCTACCAATGTATTGACAACCTCAAGTCTTTAAAAGAAAAGAAAAAAAAAAAAATCAATCATCTTTTAGTTGGCGGATAAAGCTTTTGGTTGCCTAGAAGATTGATGCATAGACAACCTCAAGTCTTTAAAAGAAAAAAAATCAACCATCTTTTAGTTGGTGGAACGTCAAGTGATTGAAAGTTGGCAGCCCAGAAGATAGAGGAGAGAAACGAGCTCAGTCTTTCCAACCACTCTCCTGACCCCAAATTGAGGTAGCCTTTTAATCTACTTTTTACCCTTTTCCTCCTCGTTTTGGGATCCAAGGAGAGAGAAAAAAAAAAAAAGGCAAGAAAATCCAATCGCAAACACACAAAAACTTGTAAAAAAGCCGGAGGTGAAAAGGTTATGATTATTACTAACCCATGTCAATTTTAAAGGACAAGAAATCCATGACTAGGTCAAAAATACAGTTTATTGTTAAAAAAAAAAAAAAAAGTAAAAAATACAGTTTGAAAATGACCTCATCATCTTGCCATCTCTCCACGGAGCACATTGGCCAGCGGATAGAAGTAATATATATATATATATATATATAGAGTGATGAGGTGTTTCTAAAATATATTTTTTATAAAAAATTTATCATGTATTACTCTTAATAAATATTTTTATTTATATTAATTATTATTTATTATTATATTTTTTTTAATTATTATTATTATTTATAATATTACCTTAATATTTATGATTCTTTAAACTTTAATTTTTTAAAATTAAAATATTTTATAATTAAATACAATATTTAAAAATTATATTATTTTATAAATCTTAATAATTATTTAATTTTTTATTTATCTTTTAATTATCACTATTATTTATAATACTACCTTAACATTTATGATTTAAATTATTATTTTTTTTAAATATAATTTTTAAAAAATTAAGACCTTTTATAATTAAATATAATATTTAAAAAGTATTTATATTATTTTTTTTATAAATTCATTTATGTAAAAATATTATTTGCCGTTTGTTATTTTTAATAATAATAATAATAATTAAAGGTCATTGATAGCTATTAATTTAAAAAAAATAATCATTAATTTATGATCTCATAATCAACTATCATATAATTTAACCAACCTTAAATTATTTCATATATTTAATAAATATTTTTATTATATATTTATATTTTCTACTATTTTTATTATGAAATCTTTATTAAAAAATTTAAAAGATAAAAAGTGTAATTTATATAAAAAGTTATAAAAATAAAATATAGGAATTTAACTTATTTATAATTAGTATATATTATTTTTTATATTAATAATTTAATATTCTTTTTGTTTCACTTTTTTAAGATTAATTAATACTTATTATTATTATTATTATCATTATAACCAACTTATGACGATTTAATTAAAATGGCCAAGTAAATAGAAACATTTTATTATTATAAAAATTAAATTTGAATGTTTATTATCATTTTTTAATTAAATAATATTTAATTATAAATTAATTTTTATTTAAATAGTTTTTATTTATTTGTATATATATAGTATGTCATATGAGACATTTAATATATATCAGACATTTTATTTTCACCAAATATTTTCATTTCAATTAAATGTTCTTAAATCTTTTTTTGATTTACATAATTTTTTATTATTTCTTTTAAAAATTATTAATTATTATTCTCAAAATTTATTTATTTAAATATATTTAATTATTAATTTTTTTATAAATTTATTATTTAATATTTCTTAAACTTTTGAATATTTTATTTCATTATAATTATATATAGAACGCAATAACTAATATTTTGATTATCTATATTTTATTATTAATAATTTTCAACAGAATTATTTTTAAATTTTAATTAAATATCTCAATTTTTATGCATAAATTATCTGTCAATTATATTTTATTATAGAAATAGAATTTCAAATATATATTACAAATATGATTGCATCAAAAATTTAACTATAAATAAAAATGATTAAAAATAATTTAAGTTCTGTTTTTTGAAAAATATTATTTATTTTTAATATTTATTATATTAATAGAAAATAAAGATATTTTAAAATTTTAATTTTATGAAATGTATGTATTTTACATTATAAATTTATGTAAAATGATAATATTTTTATCAAAGAATTATTTTATTAAGAATATATCATATTAATAAAAAAGAATTTACACTTAGATATAGTATTTTTAAAAAATAATAAAATAGAATGTTATTTTTAATTAATAATAATGTTATATATTTTTATTATTATTGAAATTAAATAATTCAATTCATTATTAGTAATTTAGTTTTTTTATTATATTAATAACCAAAAAATTTTATATTTATATATTTTTAAAATAATATTATTTTTCATTAATTTAATTTATTTTTTACAATTTATAAAAAATAAATATTAATTTACAGAAACTATTAGATACAATATAAAAATTTCACAAATTTTATAAAATATAAAAATTTCATAAAATTTAAATTATTTTATGAATAAAATATTTTTATTATATTTTAAATGAAATAATTATGAAAAATACTATTAATACATATATAAAAAGGATTAAATAGATATTTAAATTAATTATATCATAAATTCATAAATTAATTAAAAGTTTATTATTAGAACAAGTAAAATTTTATTTAAATTAAATTAAATAAAAGAAAATTTTTAATTTAAAATTAATTTATAAATAATAATTTATCTTATTTAAAATATAATTAAAAATTAAATTAAAAAATAAAAATTATAAATTACACGTGAATCTTACGACTACCATTTGTTTAAAAGTAACAGGCCCATTCCTAATAAATTACACACTTAATCGTTAGTGTTATTGTTACATACAATTCTACTTCAAGAGTATGTTTGGGAAGGGAGGAAAGTAAGAGGAGAAAGAAAATGTGAGGGAAAAATAAATTTATTTTTATTTTTTTATTTGAATTGAGTAGAAAATAAAGGGAGAAGAAAAATAAAATTATTTTATCTTTTTCTCCTTTCTCTTCAAGATGGAGAAAAGTAAGAGAAAAATATTTAAAAATATAAAAATATTCCTATACTTAATATTTTTTTTTTTAATTTAATGGTAAAGTTATAATTTTATTATTCATAAAACAACTTTTCCTCTAATATTTTCCTCTCTCAATCCAAATAAGGGGAAGGAAAATAAATTTATTTTCCTTCCTTACTTTTCCATATTTATTTTCCATATTTATTTTCCTTCCCTCTTTTATTTTCCTTCCCCCTTCCCAAACATAGTGCAAAGGATAATATAATTTTCGGCAAGACAATTTCGGTCTTTGGGTTGGGGAAACCAACTCAAATTCAATATGATTTGTGAAATCCAAGAGAAGCCCCTATTGAAAAACTATAGGGCACAAAAAAGAGCGGAAGCTGTACTCTACAAGTGGTGGGACCTGCCGTAAAGAGCTAATTATTGTGCATTCAGGCATGCAACTACACATACCTCTCGCTGTTATATAAAACTTGTTGCTTTAACAGCAACAAGTAGCCATGCCTCAAAATTCATATTTATACTCTCGGTTACAGATGATAGTCTCAAATATTGTGGAAATTGGGGGAAACTTAAAAAGAATTGTGGTGGTACTTGTGAACAAAATAGGTTGCCAGGTTCCCTTGTTTTGAGTGGATCATGCAACTGCCTCAACCTTCCAGGAATGTCAAATAAGACTCGAGACTGAGAAAGTAAAACAGGGCAATAGTGACAGCCAGCTAAAAAAGCACACAGATAAAAGAAGCAACTTCCGTTAGAACATCAAATATATAGGAAGTTGACACATATCCATCGCAAATCATGGAGAAAATAAAAATTTAATTACAATTCAATAATAAAAATTTAATTACAATTCACTACCCTTCAAAGTGATTTGTGAGGCTGCAGCGGTATCAAAAATGGTATCTCATATATCTGTAGCATAAGGTGGGAAAAAAGGGGAAAGAAAATGGTATAAGCATTACGAGAAAAACTTGCTGTGATGACAACTTACTACTTCAAATGTCATCTCTTGATGGATTGCAATTAGCATAGTCCTGCAATGCGTAGGGTAATCATTCAAGAATTTGAGATTCTAATCCTGAACAACTTGCTGTGACGACAAGTTGCTACTTGATCCTTCAAATGTCATCTCTTTTTCCCTCTCACAGACATGCTTTTTGGAGTTCACCTCAAATATGAGCAGAACTAGAGCAGGAGCTGCACAGATTATTGCAGTAATAGTATATATCATCAAATCACTTACAGAGAGTAAAAATGAGAAACAAGCGAACCAAAAAGTCAGCAACCAGTAACTTACTTACAGGAGGTTCATTGTAATATGAACACCAGAGATTCACCTCAAAAATTCCAGGTCAGTTTTGCAAAATAAGCCATATAAGTTGCTGAACAGTGGAGAGACCTTGCCACAGTACTTGTGTATGTAAAAATAACACATAGGCTCTATGGCAACACATTATACATTATCCTTGTCTTTCATATTTCTTTGCAAACTCCTTAAGTAGTAATTGCTGACGAAATGACAAATATTTATCTAAACTAGTTCCAGCCCATTGCTGACAAAAGCATTCATCTGTTGGAACAAATGAACTCAAAGGAAAGGGTCCCTTTGGAGCTTTCTTTAAGGCAACCAAGAACTTATGGCGAGGGCGAATTCTCTGGTCCAAAGACAAGCTCAAGTACATAGGATATTTGGTCAACGAGTGCACCTCATTACGAAGTTCATTAATCAAATACATGTACTTTGGCTTTAGATTGTCCTCCAGTGACAAAGATAATACCTAATAACACATCCAACATGATCATCAATGTTAAGATTGAAGAAGAAAAAAAAGAATAAGAAAGAAATAAAGAAAGGGAGGGAAAAGAACCATAAAGACTACATCTTTTATTATATTTTCTTCTATTTTTAATAGAATAGAAGATCACATATTTATATGCAAACATCCCTAAACTCATTCTAACTAATGCCTAAAATTATGCTCTACTAATTAGGAATACAAATCTATAATTATTTAGGAATATAAATCCTACACTAAATAGGAATATATCAAATGTACATATCTATTTTCGAACACTCCCCCTTAAGTTGGAGCATGGAATCTCATCAATTCCAACAATTTAGAAGATTCAAAACCAACAACTTCCATACTAAATAAAACAGGTAACATGAAATAAAAACCAAAAAAATCACATGATAATGTATCAGAAAACTTGTTTTCTAAAATTTTCTGTTGCTATCTATATTTTATTTTGTCCTCCCTGAAATGTGAAACCTGATCATGACAACCACAAAACGCTATCGTTGAATACTCTTAAGTTATAGAGACAAATTTCTGCGACCTATAACAGCAAACCACTTCCAATTGTGGTGCTTACCAGCAGGGTGTAGTCCTTGTTTCAAAAAAGGTAGTAATGCAATGAATTTGAAATAAGACCAAGGAAAAATTCTAGACCAAAGAGGCCTAACATGGTATATAAGCACAACAAATCCTGCATGTTGTAAAAATAAAAAGAATGTCCCAACATGCATATAAAGGAAGCAAAACTTACCTGTGGAAGGCTAGTCAAGACTTTCAAGATGTCCAAATTACGCATGCCAATACTCCTCAGAAAATTGATCCTTGGAACGAATCCATCATCTATGCTGTAGTGGAGAAGCTGAGGATGTTTTGTTACCATCTTTACGACACTATCTCTAGATGCTCCCAACTCCTTTGAAAGAAAAATATAGCGAGTATTCCATGATATGTCAATCCGCTGAACCAGGATCTGAGGGCTTAGCTGCACTACTTTACTTATACTTTTTTCATTAATGCCAACTTCCTCCACCAAATATCTTACTGTGGGTTTTAATGAATTTTCAACACTATATGAAAAAAGTGAAGGAGCAACAGCAATTATCAGCCCTATTTTAGAGTTTGGAATACCTAAACCCCTCAAGAAAGCAACATGAGATTTCAAATTGTTCTCCACTGTATATTCTAGAATTTGTGGCTGCCTCAAAAGTATTCTTCTGATATCTCTGTTTTTGACACCAACACTCAGCAGGTACTCCAACCTCTCCCCTGCAGAAGATACATTTATTTGAAGGAATGGCATGTGCCTCTCATACATCTGGATGAAGTCTGATTCCTTGAGCCCAAAGGTAGTTAGGTAATCAAAAAGTGGGAGCCATTTCTCATCTAAGTCTATTTCTTCAGACACCTTTTGATATTTTTTCTCATTAGGTGCTTTGGACATCAGCTGCAACCAAATAAAGCAGGTAATCTCTTTTACACTAGCAGTGCAGCTTATAGGGGAAAAGAAAAATCTGATCATACCCTTCCTTTGTTGTCCATATGCAAGGAGTCTACCTCCTTTGTTTTGTTTTTAGCAAGATAAAAATTTCCAACAATACTCTTCCTGCTTATATCCAACTGTCTATGACCACCTGCAAGCACAAATTATCATTCAGCCATTATTCCCATTGAAAACTTGAAAGTTTCTTTGAATTTAGAGAACACCTTGTCTTTTATTGATTTTCTTTTGCGACTTCAATCTTTTTCCTTCAACTTCAAATTCTGCAGGTTCCGCAAATTCATCCTGAAGACATTGCACATGAAGTTGAAAGAAGTTACAATAAAGAAAAAGAAAATTCATAAAAGTCTTATATACAAATAGCTAACCATTACTAGCCTGCCACCCCCAAAAAAAAAAGAGAGAAAGAAAAGTGAACCGGAAAAAAAAAGGCAAAGAGATCCTGCATACATCAATTTTACAAACAACTACTAAAATAACGTGAGGTATAAGTTACTTGATGAGAATATCCACATATGTGCAATTAATACATTCACATCACATCCATCTTTCCAATTGAGGCAGCATGGAGCCATGAATGAAAATTAACATCAAGAATCAATTTAGCTCATTTTCTTATATCTAAGTGAAGATCCCATACAGAAGACTATCATATAGTTCTAATACATACTACAACTCCTTAAACCTTAATTTAGATAGACAGACGAACCTAGTTGCTTAACTAGCAATTTTGATCAAGATGATGCTTATTTCAAAATACACAAACCTCGGAATGATAAATGAGACAAAGACCACACTTTTGACAACCCTTGACATTAGTTTTCTAGTGCATGCAAATATAATAAAGGTATAATCAGAGTTCAAAGCTTTTATCTTTATAGTAGATTTATTGATAGAGGCATTTTTTGAGCAAAGATAAATATATTTATTGAATGTTTAATATTTTTCTAGAAATTTAGCCAATTAAAATGTAATTTAAATTTTAAAATTTAAGCAGTTGAGTGCAATTTAAATACGAAAACTTTAAATAGAAAGAAACCTATTCTAATGAAATAAACTTTGTGGAGAAAGATGTATAGTTTTAAGGTAACTAAATACCATAAATCACTACCTAACTTCCCATTTAAATAGAGTCAGTATATCAAAGAGACAAAATTTGGATCAGCTATTTTTGCATTTTGGTATGAGAATGTACCACGTTTTGGACCGTGTGTTATGAAAAGCCATTGGGAGGGGGGCAACATTTTTGGTAACACTGGTCATATACATTCAGACCTCTTGGCAAAATGGTAAACGTTCATACTTTGAATTTGAATGTTAAGAAAATCATGCATTAGAACCCAGGAGCACAAAATCACTGACTTTCTTGTTATGCGTAGTAAAGAGTAAATAATGCAAAAAAAAAAGAACCAAACGCAACTGTTTAATGGTATAAACTTTAAACTTCACAAATATTGGAATATTCACGTTTGTAAATTAGGAGCGAAAAGCCAAATTCCAGCCGGTTAAGACTAAAGAACATTAGGGAAAATAAGGATGACCATGTGACTTTGGAAGGATTGATGGGTCACAAATGGGGATGGAGTAACTTTAATATTCTTAATACTTACAATTTGGTTTAATTCTACAATGAACTTAGGAATTTCAATTAATTTCACCACAAACTTTAGAATTCATCTCAAATGAATTTCACTGTTTGGTATCATACAACTTAAAATGTGCAGAATTCAATTGAATTCTGCATCATCCATGTTTGGTATAATTTCATAATTGAAATTCATTCAAAAAAATCTTATACCTAATAAATTTGTAACAATTAACAAACATATAAAAAATATAATAATAACTATAAAATTTAAAACATGTGTATCAGCAATTTAAGTAGAATTTAAGGCATGTGTATCTCAAACAGCAATTTATATTGGGACAGGCAAAGGGCACTTCATTGATATTAAAATTTTCGCTTTTCCCATTTAAGTAGACTTAATATATAGCTAAATAAAAAATAATAATAATTGAAAGGAAATTTTTTGATACGGGCAATGTTAGTCCAAAACATATTATTATTTGCATTTCAAATTTCATCAAATTTGATAGGAATTGGTTAACCAATTTCTAGAATTTTTTTTTTTCAAACCATTACACAAAACATGGAATTCAATTGAATTCCATAAAATTTTGTGTTTTGAAATTGAACCAAACAAGCTCTTAAGAATAGTAACAAAAGAAAAAGGACTAGCAAATGCTTTTCTTGTTATTGGAAAAAAAAAAAGGAAAAAAGAAAAAAGAGGGGAGAATGTTTATGCAACTTTTGCCTTGAAAATCAATTGCAGTACTTTCCCAAAAAAGTTAATACCAAATGCTGGTAGGCTCAAGGGATCAACAATACTCACATCCAACAACAACCAATCGTCCTCTGCCACGTCATCGTCTTCATCTTCGTCTTCATCTTCATCTTCATCGTCCTCCTCTTCACTGCTATCGTAGGGACTCAACGTCTGCCCATACCGTGACTTCAAATTGGACTTGAGAACCTTAGCATTGGAGTGCATCGACAAAGCCAGAAACCTACTCAGCCTACTTTTCCTTCGCCCATCATCGGCCACCGTTTCCCCAAATTTGCTTCGACTCAAAACAGAGTATGCAAACAGATGAGGCTGAGCAGCAACTCTAGAGAGGATACTAGGATTGAATGGATAAAGAGAAGAAACTGCCATGTTTTTCTATTAACAGAGAGAGTGGAAGAGAATATACCCAAAAACCCTAAGCAGAATATTTCCTTAGCTTTATCATCATCGTCCTCTCTGGCTAATGGCTTGGGGTTTTGCTTAATTACCACTAAAATGATGGCCGTTTTGTCAGTCGTAACCTGTAAGATCACCGTTCTACCACACGACGTCGTTTTATATCTAATCCACTAGGGTCGCGTTTGTGGTTGTGCGAGACCAGCCCAAATCGGTTGACGTGGCCCAATTTAACTTAACAAGATTTGAAACGATAGAAATAATAATTAATTATAAAATGAAACAAAAAGGACGAGCTTTGTGTTGTGTCGTTTGCCATGGCAGCTGCCATCTTCGCTGCTTCTTCTTCTTCTTCTTCCTCTTATTCCCTTTTACTCGCATCTCCAACGAACTCCAAGAGTCTTTCTAGGAGCAGATTCATAGTTAAAAAATCAACGGGCAGTGTCCGCTTGATCAGAAACAGAAGATCATCAACTAGGAGAATTGCAGCCATCAACGACATTGCGGCTGCGGCGGATTCAGGCCAAGTTGGAGTGACCTGGCAAATCGTTGTTGGAGTTATAGGTGATTAACTTTTAATTGAAAATCTCCATAATCAAAATGGATATTGATTCTGATGCTTGAAATGTTGATGTGCAGCTGGAGTAACACCTTTCGTGGTAGCCGGGATTGAGTTCAGCAAAAGAATAGTAAGCATACCTACTGTTGAAGGAATTTTATTTTATTTTATTTTATTTTATTTTATTTTTCCCTAATATAGCATATAAAGGATATTTAGTGATGAATTCAAATGTTTTTTTAAAACTTCAATTTTTTTTAATTTTAAAGAAATAAATTAAATATAATTGTTTGAAAATTTAATTAAATTTTTTTAATAAATAATTTACTTCAACAGAAAGTCGATGTATTAAAAAATTAAAGGATTTTTCATATTATAAAATGGCAGATAGCTCAGAGAAGATGCGAGGTATGTGGTGGGTCAGGGCTTGTTCTTAGAGAAAATGACTATTTTCGATGCCCTGGTTGCGGTATGACTTCTAGCTACTACTTTTTATTTCTCTGTTTGCATGCCATGTTATGTGTATATGTGAAGGACTTAAGTTAAGCGTACTGTCTAGCAGGAGGATTTCTACCATGGCAGTCGTGGAAAAGATTCTTCTCTGGTTAATTTGAAAGAGCTCATGGAAAATTGTCGAGAATTTCTAAGTTGATGTCCTGTCCCTTGGTGAAAGAATTTTGAAATGAAGAAAGCAATGCAATTACTTGTATAAGTATTCCCTCCCCTTCCCCACGACCCCCCTTCTTTTTTTTATTCTTATTTCGTTTACTTTTCTTGTTTTGTTCCTTGAATTGGCTATAAAAATTCAATGGATTATCTACATATTGAAAATCTAAATAATTTCTTTCACTCATACGTTGGGAAGATTTGAGATCAATTCCAGCATACAATTTTAAAAGAAAATGAATGATTAAATTTATAAGATAAAATTTATTTTCATATAAATTTAATATTTACGTGTGTGTATATCTCCAAAATAAAACCCAATGCAAAATAAATGAGATGCATAATTATATATGAAAAATTTTTGTTTACATCGAAATTATTGTGGACTCATAATATAAGCATGTAAAACTTATATATTTAATAAATGAGTTTTATCATATATTTTATATCTTTAGTTCATAATAAATTAAATCTAAATAAGAAAAATTCTATTATGCATATCCATAAATGTCGTTCTCGGTTCAAATTGTCGAACTAACATAAGGTATTAAAAAGTAAGAACCAATAAGAATTTTCCAATAAAAATTAAATTTAGAAATTAAAATAATGAAAAAATTACATTGTTATACTATACACCATAAGAAAAATATGGATTAGCAATGGATTCTGTAATCATTTTTCATTTCAATGCAATTTTTGAATAAAATTATATGGAGCAATACTTTAATAACAAAAAAAAAATCATTGCTAATCTCTTGCTATTAGCAACATATTTACATTTGTTGTTAAAATTTCTTACAAATTGACATTGTAAAAATATTTGAATATAAATTTAGTAACGGATTTGAAATCCATTACTAATAGTGATCGAGTTTCTAATTAGTTGCTATTTTTGTAAAATTAAAAATATAATTATATAAATTTTGTCAATGATCATTAAAATTGTTTTGTTAACTATACCAATGTGTTCTAGAATCTATTGCAAATTTTACAAGGTCAAAATTTTGACATTAAAATTTTGAAAGTGTATATAATTATAATTAGTAACAGATTTAGAATTCTATTGCTATTTTACGAGAAAAAAATCTCACCGTTAAAAATTTAGAAGTGTATATAATTAATTTAATAAATTCTTAAATTCGTTGCTAATTCATTGCTATTTTTTAGAAGAAAAATAAATTTTAGTATTTAAATTTAGCAATAAATTTTAAATTCGTTGTTAATTTGTATATATATTTCTTCGTACACTTTACTTTTCTTTTTCATATCATTCATTTACTTATTTTCTTATCTACATTATAATCTTTCTTCTCTTATTTTTAATTTTTTTTCTCAATTTTATAATTTTTTCCTTCCTTTTCTATCATTCTCTTTACTTTATGTTGATTTTCTATCATCACTTTCTTCTTTTTTATTTCATTTTCTTCCCAAATCTCTAATTTTTCTACATTTTTTTTCATTTTCTTCTCAAATCTCTAATTATCTTTCTTTCTTTTCTTACATTTTCTTCCTTTTTATTTCATGATCATTAATTTCTTCCTTTTCTTTCATTTTCTTCCTTTTTATTTCATTTTTTATCATTAATTTCTTCCCTTTTTTCATTTTCTTCTCTTTTTTTCCTAATTCTCTCATCATTTTCTCACTTTTCCTATCATTTTCTTCCATTTTCTCTTATCATTTTCTTTTATCATTCTCCCATTTTCTTACTTTTCCTATCATTTTCTTCACTTTTATTATTTACCTTTTATTTTTTATTTTCATTAATATAATTTTCCCTCAATTCATTTTCTCACCATAATTTTTTTTTTTGAAACTTGTTACTTTCATTATAATGTATCTATAATAACTATTAAAGACAATTTATGTATCAACTAAATTTATAAATCGGTTATAATATTAAAATTTTAAATTTTAATATTAAAATTAAAAATTTATAATATTAAATAATAATCAAATTAGCAACAAATTATAAATCGGTTACAATTAACAATAGGAGTCCATTACTAAATCGATCGCAAGTAGCAACAAATTATTTTTTTGTGAATTTTTCTTTTTTTTTTTAAGTTAATTAAATTAGTAACAAAATTATCCATTGCTAATTACAGCGGAAGTTAAAATCCATTGCTAAGTGAATTAGTAACGAGTCTCACCACAATGGATAAAAATTAGTTGCAATTCTATTGTTAAATCATTTAGCAGCGGATTTTTATAGATTAGCAAAGGAAAAATTTTGTTGTTAATCTACATTTTACTTGTAGTGATAGACACACGCTAAGTCATGATAACTCAAGTTTGATTGTTAAGAACTCATATATATATATATATAAGTTATTTTTAAAAGTCATTTCATGTATCGATCGTTACATCTCTTACGACCGGTGAGGTTACAGTTAGTTTTAGTGTAACACCCCTGATTTTTTTATATATTATTATTGGGCTTCGTGTAGGTATCCTCAATTCGCGGAAATTCGACAGTTGTGGGATGCGTGAATTTCTCGCCGAATGCACTACAGGAAAAAGTCTCCGAATTGGATCTAGATTTTGGCTACCCCACCATTGTTAGGCATCCCGAGCACGTTCCCGAAGTCGGAATCGGCAAAGGTAAATCCGAACCTTGCTTTTTCATAATTTTCTAGTGCTTAAATAGGATTAAAAATCTATAAAATATTCGTGGTAGCTTAGAAAATTACGATTCTTTTTGCAATAGCTTAGTAATATTTCTAAGGACCGCGGGGCAGAGTTTTATAATTTTTAGAGCTTATTTGAGCAGTTTTTGCAAAAATGATCAATTATAAGGACTAAATTGAAATTTTACATATTGTGATGGATGATTGATTTGATGGGCCCAGGAGGGGTGTGTGATGTGATTGAGTTGTGGATATATGGATTGTGGATATAGAAGTGTGTTTTGAGCCATTTTACAGGTTGGGTAGGTCCTAGGTATAAGGGAGACTCTACCGGATTTTCGGCATGACTTAGGACGTATTGGGTCTTTTCTTGATTTGTATTGAGTCATTTGTATTAAATGATTGTAATAAAATTGTCAGGTGAGCCGGGACAACCTTCTTCCTCCGCCCAGCCGCCTCAGTGACCACCGTCAAGTCTGTGAGTAAAATATTAATTTTAATTGTAATTTCGATATTATTATATGTTCAGCATGCCCATGCATCACTTATATGCCTATATTATATAGTTAAACTCTAGGCACGACTTATGTTGCATTCATAACTGTTAACGTGCCATGAATGTTGTTGTGGTAATTTGGAGCAGTGTGCGTGCGTTGGTGTGCGTGTGATGTGGTGTGGACTATGGACAGGACGGGTAGTCACGGCTTGAGTTCTTCGCTGGGACCCGATCCTTCACGGCTTGAGTTCTTCGCTGGGACCCTCGATTTGGTTTATTAAGCGAAAGTCCGGCTTGAGTTCTTCGCTGGCACTAGGTTGGATTTAAGAGAGCTGTATAGGGGATCAGCTCCCATATGTTATGATTGATGCTACAGGGTGCGTGAGTGCTCCAAATTACCTTTTTGATGTTATGATGTGAAAATGATGTTGATGTTGCATTTCACTCTACAGGGTGCATTAGTTTTAGATAGTTATAGAGATTATGGTTAAAATTGATATTTTACTCTCTGAGTCGAACGCTCACTCCTGTTCAATATTTTTTTCAGGCTACAGGAGGATTTTATTTTTGGTTAACCTGCTTTTCTCCTTCGCAGGTTGTTTATCAATATTTGTGTAATTTTATTTACTCCTAGAATTTCCGCATGTGTTAGAAGTATTTATTTGATTATGGTCTGTAATATTATTATCATGTTAGACCTGTAAACGTATAATGATATGTATGTTTGATGGATTGGATGAGGGAGCTGAGCTCCCATTTATTTTTATGAGGATATGAGTATGTGGAGGGTGAGCTGAGCTCCCCAATTGAGTATTTATTATGTTTACAGGTCGGGTGAGTCGAAAACTCCCCGTTGGAAAGTCCATTTTATGGCCGGACTCTGTCCGTTTGGTTTCTTGAAATTGGGCCCAAATGGGCCTTAGAGTTGGGTTAATGAACAGTTAGGCTTACTACGGGCCTCGGGGGCTTTAGGCTGGCCCAGGTCCTAGTGCCGGTCCGGCCCATAGGTTGGGTCGTGACATTTAGCATGTTGGGGATATTATTATTACCGAACTTAATGTTTATATTGTGTTTATAGGTAAAAGAGTAATTGAACAAATATTGAATAAGATAGTGCCTGAAGGTTCGCAATTGGCCTAATTTTCATTCTATAAGAATTTATTTGATATAGTTGTACCACATGATCTATATTAAAGGATATTCTAAATGAATTACTTCAAATCAATGATTTCTTTCCTTTGAATCATAAATTAAGTAGACTCGTAAGTTAAAAAGTTAAAAGTTAAACTTAAATTAATTTAATATACATATATCTGTGTGTATGTTGGGAGTCCCATATTGAAATAATATAAAGTAAAAAGGGCAATATACAAGTGGTTAGTTGCAATATTAAATTGATTAATCATTTTAATGTGTGAAATAATTCAGTCATTTATATTAGTCCAAATTAAAATAAGTTGGCACTAATTTGCCCAAAACTCTTTCTGAGTTTAATAAAATAGTTATTAATTTTTGTTTATAAACTGAAACTGAGTAGTTATCAACTAAGTATTCTTTTTAATTAATTTTAGATTCAACTTTCAAAATTCCGAGAAAAGAATATAATTGATTTATCTTGACCTTTGAGAAAAAGCATGAAAAAAAGTTTAAATAAAGGACATTTCTATAATAACTTGATTTTTTATAATTAAATCTTAGTTATTAATAATTATTATTTGGTGGATCGTTAAAATCTAATTTAATGGTAAAACAAACAAATATTAAAAAAAAGTAAATTGAAATCGAAGTAATCATAGAACACACGTTAAGCAAATGATTGAACAGCAAGCTTCGACATTCAACTCAAAAACCTTGCTAATGATTAACTTCTAGGCCATAAAATGAAAAAGAAAATTGCTATGCAAATGGGATACAAGAACCAATTATCAGAATGTCAATGATTGTAATGTTATAAGTGCTCAATACACAGGGAATCAGGGATCAATTTGCTACCAAATCCAAGCAATTGAACTCACATCTTCCTACAGATATATATAAACCCACTCAAATTTATCAAAAGAATCCTCCTTTAAAAATTAAAAAAAAAAAAAAAACAATTTAAAAAATGACTATTCCATCCAATGACCGCAACACCATATCATTGCTCGGTGATTATGCTTCCTCCATTAACGTACCAGTTATTAAATAATCAACAAGTATATTGTGTCAGGAATGATCGACAATGAAAATAGCAGTTATAATACTACTAATTTTTTGTATTTTAACAAAAAGAACTAAGCAAGAAAGGAAATCTCTTGTTTTCCCAAATTTGCACACCGATTGGATTAGTGGGCTGCTGCTGCAACTTTTGTCGGAAAGCACAGCTCAACATACATATGGCAACACCTGCGTTAGGAATCTGGAAAAGGTGGCGCCCCAGGGCCATCCAGGCCACTATTTTCGCCTAGCTGATTTCGCATTGTTAAATCCGTCTCTGTGTTTGATAAGGTAGGTTTAGGGTTAGGGTTGGGTTTGGGACAGGGAAAGAGGGATATCATATCAGAAATGGCTTCTGCAAGAAATGGAGAGATGAGTTTGATTTCGTGGTCTAATCTTCCTGAAGATCTGCTGGCTTCCATTGGTAAACGCATGGAAGACCACTTCGATATTGTTCGCTTCCGTGCTGTATGCCACTCATGGCGATGTTCAATTGCTGCTCCTAGCAAATTTCCACCTTTGCCTTTGGAGCTTCACTTTCTCACTCACGATCATGTCCACCCTATTGCTACCTTTTCTGTCTCCCGAAGAACAGTCTTTCGCCTTGAGCTACCTGCAGAATATGAAAGTTCTCAGGCTCCTTTCAACAACGCCTGGTTGATCAAGGTGCAAGAAGAGGAGGATGGAGGCAAGGTGCGCCTGATAAATCCATTCTCAAGGTTTCCAATGAAAACCTTACTCGATTCTTTTCCAAAGGAATTGAACTTGCTCAACTTCCGGCTCAAACAGATAAGTACTACTTTCAGTATTGAAAGATCTGATCCATTTGATAGTTCTGACGAGGGCAGCGAAGATGATGAAGACGAGGTTGATAGAGAAGGGCCTATGTCCTGCAAGGTGGCCTTCTCACGTGGACCTCGTCCAAACGATGTGAACAGCCATGGGGTTTTCTCTATCATAGGAGGAGAGCTGTACTCGATGAGGATCGGTGACGAGCTATGGACTTCGATGGACTGTGCTGATACCTATCGGGACATTACGAATTACAAAGGAAACGTCTTCGCTGTGATCAGAAATGGGATATGCTCAAAGAATAATGGTGCTTCACTGAGTATGACTCATCTTGTCCTGCCTCCAAGATCCTTCAGCGGCGAGAGGTACCTTGTGGAGTCTTGTGGGGATCTTTTCTTGGTCTCCAGAGACTTCACCACCTGCTTAAATCTTATCTACTATGACAATGATTACAAATGTTTTGTCAAACGGGAAGGTGCTACTGAAATACCATTTAAATTCGAGGTCTTTAAGATGAATAACATTAGCCCAAGTCCAATGGTGTTTCAATGGGAAGCCGTGAGTAATTTGGGTGATAGAATATTTTGTGTGAGTAGAGATTGCTCATACTCAGTTGCTGCTCAAGATTTCCCTGGATGCAAAGGGAATTGCATTTACTTTGTAGATGAACTGGTAGATGTGCACGATTACGTGATCGACGATAACAAAATATTTGTTTACAATTTAGAAGATGGTAGTGCAGCTCCTCTTTTAGCTTTTCCAGGCCTCCCTAATATATTCTGGCCACCACGGGCGTGCTTATCTTCATCCGGAAAATGAAGGTAAAATTTTTAGGTGATACATGAAGTTTCTAGTTAAACTTTATAATTGTCTACTTAATGGGATTATTGCTGCAAAACTCCAATACCATTTTATTAATTTTGGTGCAAAACTATATTACTTCCTTGTCAAAGTATTTTGAGTCAAGCATTTGTGTATGTATAGATATATTTTACCATTTGACGAAGAAAGAAATTTACCACAATTACAAAAGGATACATGTACATTGACAAGTCAAATTAGTGTTGTTAAAAAGTCGAAGGATCTCATGGGACCTTTGAGAATCAATAATATCCGACATGGACAAGGTCGGACGTATCGTTGATATTATCATTCCTCATAGGACGAGTGTACACCACCAACCTGATGAGATTGAATGGATGTCACCTAACTTAGGGAAGGTTCCATCATTGTTGTACTCTTCGTTAAGTTACTAAAACCTGATAAACACTGTAGCAATATTAATTGTGAGGTAACCGTCCACTATAACATAAAAGTATCGATAACGGTACTGATTTGAGTCGTTATTGTATCAAAACAAATTGTCTTATCAAAATCACGTTTCACCTTATTTATATATATATATATATATATATAGAGGTGAAACTCGGTAAAAAATTACTTTAATTCTTAATTCACTTTTTTGATATATTTTTTACTCCCATCATATTAAAACCCTAATTTTGGCATCAAAATGTCCACTCCAGATTCCACCTAGATTACTTCTTGTTCATTCCTTCCTTGTAAGCCTAAGTGGATTCATCTCCATTGATGCCTAGAATTAAAAGAAGTAATCAATCAGAACATATCACAGTAATTATATGTTTTTCTTATTAACACGATGATTTCTAACAAAAACTACAAATAGTCAGGGTCCATGTAAGTGGTGTAGTATATGGTTTAATTCGATTTAAAGTGGAAAAACCTTATCAAGGCTTGACATATCACGAATCCTCTTGAAAGAGAGGGTTCCTTGTTCTAAATTAAGTTCAACTGCACAAAGATAAATCAATTTCTAATGGAAATAAGTGAAAGTAATTTAAATGACCTAAAAATCTTTGAATATGAAGATTCATAAGAAATCAGGAGTGAGATAAAATTCTAAGAAAGAAAAAACATTAGCTAATAACATGGATTTTCTTTTCTAGACTGCTGATCTTGACTAGGTTAGTTCACTGCTAAGATATAGGTGCCATTTCTATTAAATAACTGACTTGTATATAATGGTTTTCAATTAAATGCACTAGAACTTTACCCTGAATATAGTATATATATATATATATGATACATTTATGTTAATTTTTTATGCACATTGTCTCTCTTGCAGAAATTTTTTCTATATGAGCCCACAATTTGTTATATATATATATATATATATTCTTTTTTTTTTAATTTAATTTCTATTAATATTCAAATTCGACACCTTACAACTTTAAAAACGATTTGATTACTGTGTAGTCTAAACTTATTGATGCAGTTTATTATCATTACTTTCAATGATGTTTATATCATTTTGTTTCTCTGCATTTGCTTTCTATTTGTGTACCTCTCCTAAAAGTAATTTTGTTGTCTTTCAAACTAGTGTGATGTGATGAAAACATGGGGTTTTGATGAAAGCAATTATGCAAGTGTGTCTTACTTGTCACTAACTACTATTGCTTACAGGAACAGTAGATTTTAAAGGAAGAATTTCCCAGGACAATAATTCTTGTTCATTTTTTCATTGGTTTACGTAGGAAAGTTATGAGGGAACCTTAACCAAAATTGAGACATGGATTTACCATCAGGCGAAGCTTGTTAACTATTGCAATTAATTTACTAGATCATTGCCATTTTCTGTTTATATTTTGAAACTAATTAATTATACGTGTTCCCATGTCAGCTTTTATATGGAGTGATGTCCTTCCAGCTTCAAATGCTCTATATATGTATCATGTTACTGCTGGCTTGATCCTGGAAGAAGAATTGTGCGGAGGTTTTCTGATCTGACGTTCTTCAACCTGAGTGTTGCATAAGGTGGGAGCTGTTATGCCTCCTATGTGGGTGCATTGAGCTTCTTGTTGTTGTTGTTGTATATTTGCTTAGTGTGAGAACAAAAGGTTTGCTTTTCAAGTTGTGTGTTTGCTTAATCAAGCTTTTATGCTGAACTCCATGGATAGTTTGGACTATGAGCTTTTATCCACAGTTGCAACTGCTTTCAATCTATAAAGTTCGGTTCTTCTCATCATCTTTCTTTGCATTGCAAGATGGGTATCCTTTCATAATTTGGGCTTCTGTGTGCACAGTTGCAAAATTGCATGTTCTCCATATAATTAAGTATGGATGTTGTTTCGATAATCCACATTGTTTATGAAGAGTATGTGTGTATATAAGATATATAATTTAATATGTCTCAATTAAATTACCATAAATTTGTTAAGAAATATATTATCCCTTTTTTTTTTTTTTGTGTATCCTTTTCAAAAAAAGCTAAACCTGTACTTGTTGTGTGTGATGTGTTATATGCTATTTTTCCAATGTCTCAGTGTGTGAGGTTAGTCTTTTGAGATCACACATGAGAATGTATGAGATACATACCTTAACATGTCTTGACAAAATTATTATGATCACTTATAATTTTTCGAGCACGAAAAGTTTGGATTGTATTTTGGAGCTCTTAATTTTATTTGCAAGCCTATTACATTTCTTAACTATTTGATAAATACTATATAAGTTTTTCTATTCTTTTCTTGGAAATTGAATTTCAATTCTAACTACGGGTTATTGTTATCTTAGTTCCAAAATTTCCTGCACTCTCCTGTTTATAAATTAGGTTTCACATGCTTAATAATTAATATTTGAATTAATTCGTTTTCTTTTCAATTATTTGCTTTTTAAAATCCATTATGAACTTTCAATCATTTTTTTTTTTGTAATTTCCTTATCTATTTTAGTAGATTCTTGTTACTTCTTTAATTTCTTTGACGTATTACAAAACAAATCTTAATTAAGGTCAAGAGCTTTGATTAAGACCCATTGAAAACAATGGTATTTTGGACCCACACTATACTTTTTAATTGAAAAATCTTATATCAAAGTTTTTTAATTAATTTTGATTAAATATAATATTGTGGATAATATTTTCGTAGACATCATATTTAATTAATTAATTAGTTATTTTATTTTGATTAAAAAAAAAAATAAAACGTTTTATACTAAGATTTCATCACAAGATTTCTCTTGAGTACTTAAAAATCAGAAAATCGATCGTTAGCCACATAGAATTTTCTTGTTGAAAACCTAATTAGGCTCACCAGCTCCCATCTTGACAATTGGGATTTCTTTCTATGATTTTATACCGTTGAATGCTTCTAGAGTCTTGCTATTTATTAATTATTACTATGAATGTATGGGCTCAGTCCATTTTCAAACAATGAAATTATTATTAAAGAAAAATCACTCGGAGAATATAATTAATACGTGTGCCTCAATCATTGGTAAAAGAAATAAAATAATTTTAATTATTTTTATTAAAATAAAAAAATTAAATAATAAATTAATTAATATTGACTAACGAAAAAATTTAATAAATGAACTAAATAATTTAATGAAAATTTTTACAACACTAAATAATATATTTTTTAAAATAAAAAAATTAAATAATTAATTTTGTTAAAAATACAGAAACTTGAATAATAATATTTTCACATATTTTATATATAAAAAGTCTTTATATACACATAGTAAATGTAATGTGTTTTTCATCGTAATAAATAAACACAAAATTAAATATATTAATGATTATTTAAGAATCACATATAAATGATTGATTAAATATATTAATGTAATGTCGCTCAACTATATTATTAGCGATAAATTTATAAATTCATCGTGTGTGTATATATATAAGCAATAAAATGCGTAATAATTTTCCAATATTATGTCACCCTTACGCAAAACACCATGATCAGAGCATTTGACAAAATGTGGCTTCAAATTGCCTAATAATTCTTCTTGGCCTTTTCATGTACGAGCCACTGTAGATTTGCTTGACTTTGTTTTTAATTATTGTATGGTGGAGCCAACCATTTTTGTACCTGTTCTATAAATTATATTCTTCGGCCAACACTCAATAGCTTAAAGGAAAAGTCCTTCCAATTAAATCTCATCATCTTTGAAAAATTTATTGCTCTAAGGAATTTAAGTCATAAATAGATCTTGTATTTTTTACAAACTTTGCGGAAAGTTTTGATTTATGATAAATGGCATATTGATTTTCTCTTCATCTATATGAAAGTGAATTGGATTTAATTTGCCTTTTTTTTTTTTCAATTTGTGTAGCTCATTTCCTTTTAGCCAATCAACCAAATAGAGGGTGGGTCACATGATTCATGTTTTAGAAGATTAGGGGATAGAATCCGAATTTAAGTTTACCATTTAAATTATATACTTTTAGATACTAAAATTTTATTTTAAGTTTCTTTAATGATTAATTTAAATTAATTTTCATTAAATGAATCAATTATCTTTTTATTATTTACGTGTAAGTTATATAAAAATAAGGACTTCGTTAAAATTATCGTAATTTTAATAATAATTTATTTTTATTATTAATTTATGTGTATGTATTTTATCTATAAAAAAAAAATAATAATAATAGAAAGGTAACTATGATTAGGTTAATATAGCAAAAGTAACTCTAGGGTTGAAAATGGAATGGGGAAAAAAAGTAGAAAAATGTGAATTTTAATTGAAATTTTAACGAATTAATCACTGCATAATTAAGGCAAAGGTCGGCAAAGCCAACGCATGGCAGCATATGAAATGTCAATTTTGCCACTACGAGTCTCTATAGAATCACCGCACAATAAATTCAACTCACCTTCCTTTTTGATTTGGCAAAACCATGGAAACTATCTCAATTCTATGGATGGGACATCGAAATCTTTAAAAAGAAAATAATTATCAGAATTTAAATATTTAATTACTTTCTAATTTCTATCACTAATTATTATTAGATAACGATAAAGATAGATTATCTTTTATAAAAATATTCAATATATTATCTCAAAGATTCTTTTGTCTTTATTAATAATTTATATGTAGAAAAAAGGAATACTGAAGATTTTCTTTATTTTCCAAAATCACTTTTTCTACGTAAATATTTCGAAGTCGCTTCATATAAAATTAATAATAAATAATTATATTTAATTAATAATATTTAAATTATTTTTAAAATTTAAATTTTAATGGATTTTTTGAAGTACTCGGTGCCCCTTTGGAGACTGTATAGATAAGGACGAGAAGGATAAAAAGGGAAAGTGAAGTGGACGTCAAATGTATGAATGAGCTGGTGAGCGGTGAAAACTCGAAAAGTTGACGGAAAAAAGAGTAAAAGCGCGTGGGTCCGTTTTCCGTCATTGCACGCGTTGAGTCTGTCCTTTTTATTTCCGACACGTTCAGTTTATTACATTTTTTTTGACCGTTATACCCTCTAACAAGGCAGCTTCAATTTGATTTTGTTTTTCAAAGCAGTTGACTCAATTTAAGTAATTTTCACTATTTAATAATATTAATTCTCTTGCAAGATTTTTGAATTTTGCAAGATTTTTCTCTTGAAACAATTTCATTTTTAATTAGAGTTGAGGCATATTTGACCATGGTTTGTTGTCTCTTAACAACCATTGACCTAATTTGATGGGTCAGATAAGAAGACCGACTTAGGCTTTAAATATTTGCATAAATGCCAATCACATGTAATTTTTTTTAAAAAAAATTATGTGCAAGTAGTTGTTGATATCATCTCAATTTATTATGTATTGTCTCTATCGTAATTGACATTACATAATGTTAATCAAGGGTATTTTTGGTCTTAAAAAAAAAAGACTGGGGTTCAATTTGAGTGGCAGAAATGTAATTCTAGTTCACAGAAAGGTTAATGGTGTAATCAACTGCTATAAATTGATAACTGATTATTGAAAAAGGGATATGTACCTGCAGGGAATCCAGATTGTTGGCTTGTGAGGCAGCGGTTCTGAATTCTGAGGCTACGGCAGCACTGGAAATCAAACCTGAGAAAAGTTCAATTCTAACAGGGTATGTCAAGGTAAAAACCTATTAAATTTGATGTTGAAGTTGATATATGGATCTATGTTAAATTACCTTCTGTTGTGATTCTGAATCTTGACTTGTCTTGCTCAAGAGAACAAATATTTTCTTACATGTTTTTTCATTTTATTTTCTGAATGATAAATAACTGCGTGTGCTTGGTATAGGAAGATGGTGACTACTCAAGTAGCTTTGAGCTAAAATTCCGGTTAAAAGTTTTTATTTTTGATGTGAAGCTTTGTTTTTGTGGAAGTGGGTTGGTGATGAATATGTAAAACAATCTTCTTGTTTGTAACTTTTTATTTTCTGTTCGAGGTTCTTCTTCTTTTCCTCTTTTTGGATAAAGTTATGGCTTTAAATTCATGGATCTCTCTTTCTCAGTCTGTTCGAGGCTTTGCTTGTTTATGCAGTTTCCCAATATTTACATTAGAAATTTTCCTTTTGTAAATTTTTGGTGGGAGAGAGAATTTGTTATTGATGTCAGATTGAAGTGTTTAAATATTTGAATTTGAATTCTCAATGCTCAAATGCCAATTCAACTTACCTCCTTTCAAGTGGATTGCAGCAACTTCTATACTTGCAGTTCTGTGTTCCAATTTTATATGAATCAACAAGTTAGAGATGATTCTGGTTATTTTGGACTAAAAATCTGATTCAATAGTTTGGTGATTTTATTCTTGCGAATACTTCTATTTATGTACAACCTACCATATATTCACAAGTCTTAATCAAACTCTCCATTTGTTGAAGGCAGAAAGCTGAAATTGAAGTTTAAGTAGCATTATCTTTCTTGGAAATATGGACAATCTATGATGTTGATTAGCTTTTGGTATGAACAGGATATAAATTTGCGAGTGGTTTTTGTGTTGCATGTGGCATTCTGGTAGGGATTGGTTGTCCGACCTGCAGAATCTTCCCAGTTGTGTTCTGATATGATTGATGTTTGTCATCATCTATTAGATACTTTCGTGGAGAACCAAATTTTATTTTCTTTGTTATTGTTCTCTTCCCCTCCCCCCAAAAAAAAATGTCCAATATCATAGATTGAACTACTCAAATTAGGTGGTTTATCATCTTTCTCAATGGATTGAGGAAAATATTGATAATTTTTAGTAGCAAGAACTGAAGGGATACTTAATCACAAGTGGTGGGAAGATGAGAACTCAGCTCGCAGTTCTCAGTTTTTTACCATGAAATACAATTATGGTAGTGATGTGCATTTAAAAACTTAGGATGCACAATCTAAAATGTGGTTTCATTCAGCTAGAACATTATTTTTCTCTAGATTATTTCTTCTGTGGCATTGCATATTAAGAAAGTGGTAATTGCTTATGTAATTCAGTTTACACTCTGCAGTCATAGGATATTTCCCTCTACCTTTACATTTCCTAGAAGTTTTCTACATTTACAGTAGCAGTAACATGCCCAAGGTTCTTATTTTAGCACCAATTAACTTCCTTTATGAGAAAAAGCTAATCACCTCTGTCAAAGGCCATTAATTTGTGGTGTGAGTCAAACAAATCAAAAACAGTGATTTTAGGAAGTTATTGATCTTGTTGCATGTTTAGTTTGAGGAAAACGGCCTGACAAGGAGATTTTCCTTCAAGCTTCAAGCTAATAATGTTTTGGTTCCCAAATAAATGATCCAACTTCCGGATGTGCCAACTCAAATGTCTGTACCAGCTGCTTTGTGCAGCCCATGGACACAAAGTTGTATAAGTTTACCTGTTTGCAATCTGCTGCAATGATCTTTACAACATGAATTGCCTTTTTTTCATCACACTCATCCTAATGATCATGTTACTCTTCTCTACATATTACATTAATTCTGCAGTACATCATCTGTGCCAAGCTGGATATGTTGATAATATAGCAAAAGCTGATGGATTCACATGCTTCACTTGAAACAAGGTTTATAGTTCATGATAACCAAGCTGTCATTTAGGTTTGAGAAAATCTCTTCCAGAAAGCTTTCTTGGTGTGCTGAGTCACCTTAAGTTGTGCCAAATCAAACAATTAGCTATTGTTCGACAAGCATCTCTGAAAAGTACAGTTATGGATGGGTCTCATAGTTTTTATGACCAAACTATGCAAGGTCGGGAGTCCTATTGCTGGCATCCCAATCAGAATCTAGACCAATACCCATTCTCTGATGATGGCAGCCAAGAGATGCACCTTTCAGCTGATACATTTGAACAGCACTGCACCCTAGAGTCTTCATCTGGAGCTGGCAGTTACCCTGTTAACAATTCTCCATCTACCGCTAGTTTCTCCCCGAATGAAAGTGCAATTTCACAGCTAAATTCTCAGTCATGCCTATTGGATCTGCATGATTCCTCTGAGAATACCAGTGGTTCACCAGATAGGGGCTCTTATGTTTCCCACAAGCTGAAAGAACTGGAAAATGTCATGCTGGGCCCTGTTGATGATCTTGACATGTATAATATAATGACTCAGGCTGGATGCAACCACATCACATCTGAGGAAGAGAAGTTTAAGTTTTTGGTGGGGGTGATGTCCAGAGGAGACTTAAAAGAAGCACTTTGTGCTTGTGCTCAAGCAGTTGCAAATAATGATATGCTTACAGTTGAATGGCTAATGACAGAGTTACGGCAGATGGTATCAGTTTCTGGTGAGCCAATTCAACGTTTGGCAGCCTACATGCTGGAAGGTCTTGTTGCAAGGTTGGCATCTTCAGGAAGTTCCATCTACAAAGCACTGAGATGCAAGGAGCCTGCGAGTGCTGAGCTGTTATCTTACATGCATATTCTCTATGAAGTCTGCCCATACTTCAAGTTTGGGTATATGTCAGCAAATGGAGCAATTGCTGAAGCAATGAAAGATGAAAGTAAAGTTCATATAATTGATTTTCAAATTACGCAAGGCAGCCAGTGGGTCACCTTAATCCAGGCTCTTGCTGCTCGACCTGGAGGTCCTCCACATATTCGACTTACAGGAATTGATGATTCAACATCAGCTTATGCTCGTGGAGGAGGACTTGATGTAGTGGGGAAGAGACTATCAAGGCTTGCTGAGTCGTGTAATGTACCCTTTGAGTTCCATGCTGCTGCAGTTTCTGCTTCTGAAATTCAACTGGAGAATCTTGGAATTCAGCCTGGTGAAGCTATTGCAGTTAATTTTGCATTAACACTTCACCACTTGCCTGATGAAAGTGTGGGTACTCAAAATCATCGGGACAGGCTGTTGAGGTTGGCCAAGAGCTTATCTCCCAAGGTAGTAACTCTTGTTGAGCAAGAATCCAATACTAATACTGCCCCGTTCCTTCCCCGTTTCACTGAGACATTAAACTATTATTTGGCTGTCTTTGAATCAATTGATGTTACCCTACCGAGGGAGCACAAGGAGCGGATCAACGTTGAGCAGCACTGTCTTGCTCGGGAGGTTGTCAACATTATAGCATGTGAGGGTGCTGAGAGAGTGGAACGTCATGAGCCTCTTGGTAAGTGGAGATCACGGTTTGCCATGGCTGCATTTACACCCTATCCATTAAGCACGTACGTTAATGCTACTATCAAGACTTTGCTGGAGAGCTACTCCAACAAGTATACTCTCGAAGAACGAGATGGAGCTCTGTATCTTGGCTGGATGAACCGACCTCTGATTGCTTCTTGTGCATGGAGGTGATAACCAGATGATATTTGAGGAAACATTTGTATGCTTCAGACTGCAATTTGAGGCAAGATCATTTCATTATGCTGTTTGTAGGTAAAATAGCATAACAATGTTGAGACATTAATGGATTATCTACCAATGATAGACTGGCTAATTTGCAATATAAGTTTGTGTTAACTACTGGTTCTTTTATGTGTGTGTGTGTGTTATAGTTTGATCTGTGTAGTGTATTCACATTACAATTGTCGCCAAGTCAATTTCAAACTACTTGTTAGGCTGATTTTCTGAAGAAGTTAATTGCAGAACTCATTCCATATAATGAAACAACGCAAACAGAACAATAATTTAGAGGTTTCTTTACTTGTTTTAAGTATCTATACCGATGTTGATAAGTTTTTCATGAATACTTGTAAACATCATCTTGAAGTGAGAGATGAATAGGCTTATGTGAAGGCCTGCTGAACCATGTCCATACCTTCGAGAAAGGACAAAAATTTACTTTTGTATTGTTTTTATATGTTCTAAAATTTCAATAAATCTTTTAAATTTTTAATGATTGTGTGAAAATAATTATTATAAATTAGTTTCTCCCATTTTCTTTTCCTAGTTCCCCTCTTTTTTCTTATTTTCTCATTTATTCTCACTAATCAAACCCAAGATAAATTATATCTCATCACTTTTACAAAATAAAATAATAGTTTCTATCCAGTTGAACGAACTAAAGCTATGGATGCAATGGAAGAGCTCCAACTTGCGGTGGACGTAAGTAGTGTGAATGATGCTTGTATCAACTAATATTTAGCAGATGCATTTGCAGCTTAGCTAGTGTAGGGATTTCACAGCGTTTAACGTTTACACATGCAAAATGGTGTTCCAGCCCCAGTTTTGATTTAACTGCAAAAACTGTTTAAGAAAAAAGAGATTTTAACGGCAAAAAGAACACATTTACGATCTCAGAAAATCTGAGGTGAAAATTATGACAAAGCAGGAATCAAAGATTCTGATTTGGAATAATGGGCATCACTCCCAGTGGAATCACACTCTACTTTTAATCCATTAAGCTTATTAACGAATGTGCCAGCAATTGTCCTGCATCGTGCATGCTAGTACAGGCTTTACAGCCCTTCTCATTTTCAACTTTGACAAGGTAATCATTTTATTTTTCACTCAGTTCCTCGATATTCGTCCTTAATCGAATTTCATTCTTCTGGGTGTACTGTGTCAAAATTAGATTGAATCATTCTGCAGAGTCTGCAAGTGGGATCCTTACGCAGCTCAGTAACTTGCATTGAGTTTTCACTGCAACAGGACATTTTAGTGCCATTGGATCGCAAAAGCTCGTTTCCATCTACAGTGCTTGGATGTCTCTTTTGTTGCTTGTAGGCACTCTCTTTTACCTTCTCTCTATAATTCTCAAACCTTTTAGGAATTTCAATCTAGTTCTTCACCCTCAGGACCCCTTTGGATCTTCCTTGACGGCTTTGATGGATTTGTTGATGCTTTTTGGAAGATCACGTCAGTGATATTGCTTGCTGGGTCTCCAATTTTGAGCTCTGCTCAAAATGCAAGGAATGCATAGTCAATTTTCATGTATGAGACTTAACTGTATTATAGGCTCTAGCTTTACGCTTGCCCTTGCATTCATATTACTGTTCTTAATATTTTTTTTCTATATTTGCATTTCATATATTTTTTTCCTTCTTTTTCAGTATTGCAATGTAATTCGCAAACCATCACACGTCAAAGCGACCATTATGCTTAACCTTAAGCAGCAGCTACCATACAAATCTCTCCTATGTCCCTTCAATTTGAGGCGACTCCTAGCTGACCTTTCAATAGGATTCGAATATTTGGTAATTGGGTTGAATGTGTTACTCGATAGGACATTAGTCTAACCATTTCCTCTCTCACATATTCCTCATGCTTAAACACCCAATTTGGTGGACCTTTGTGTTTAAATTTCCAATTTTCCTCGAACTCTGTTGATTATGTGACTACAACACAATTAACGAGGAAAAGCAAAGAAAAAGCAACATAACCACTAGAAGGATATTGTTGTTAGAAATTCAAAAGCCAAAAATCGATTTGATTCAAATGATGGGGTCATAGATTTGTTTAGACTCAGTCTAGCTTCGAATCGCGGCCGGGTCTAGAGTAGCTGTTGCATGGGTTCCACTACCTACAAGGATAATAATAGTTGTTGGTGCCTCTCCAAACAGATTTTAAGATCATTGGATCTCTTGAATTAACACAAGCACAGTGCCATCACGTGTGCAACAATGAACTAAGACCGTTTGTGTTGTCCCAGTGCACTGTTATTCAATTGACGCTATGTCACCGTATTGCGTACACATCTGATGGAACACAAACAAAAATAAAAATTAAAAATTCAAAGTTCATTTCCACGACACCAAGGGAAAGCCACAATGAATCCCATTTCAAGCACTAATTTTACAGTAGTGTTTACGTATTGCCTGTGTTACTTTCATATTTGTACAATGTTTTGTGATCCGCATAGTTGATTAATACAACAATTGGCAACACCAGAATTTGCAACAAGCTAATACCAAGATCAGCCCCAAGACGATAATAGGAACTACTCAAATTCCCAATTTCAGATTCTAGCCTTTCTGTCATTTACCAGCTGAAATAGAAGGAAAATTGAACTCTGTTCACTTCATTTGAAAGAAATTTATGGACCCATTAATAGTCTTCCCACGTTCTGAGGATATGGGTAAGAAGAATGGCTTAAAGGTGAAATTTCAACGCTGCGGCCTTCATTTGGAGTTTGTCTAGACCCATATTGATTCATGCCAACATTTAAAACACCATAGTAAGGTGTAGCTGGGGCTCTTGGAACTATTCTGAAACTGGAACCGCTTATTTGGGTTTGGTTCTGGGTGAGCTCAGAATGCATTGCTTGTTGCTGGTCGTTTGATCTATTTTCAGCAGCTGAACGGATGCCAACCCCGAGATCAAGGCTAATCGTCTCACTTTCATCTGATCTAATCCTTGATGGTCCATTCACGGGTGCTGGTCCTGCTGTGTCATGACTACTGCTCCTTGCTGTGGGTACATCATGATTGTGTTTCCCCTCATAAGTAGTTATGACTGCTTTCGGGTCATGAGATGCTCTCTCCACATGTTTCCTAACTGGGCACCCAGCATTTGTGCATTTGTAGTAACTCCTGCAGAATGAAAAAATAATGGTGAGAAACTGTACATCTCAATAGGGAAAGGAAAAATATAAGGATAACTGCATGAACATAATTAACAGCCATGTGCAGATTTTAACAGTTGCTATATTTTTGACAACGTAAAATAGTTTCCGACCTTCTGGACTATAATCATTGTAATTCCTAGGTCTACAAGAAAGATGCCTATCAATTAACAGGGAATATTAGTGAATACAATGTCTAAATTTGAATTGTGTCTGATCTAGTGCTTAATCCAACAAGTAGTTCTATTTATCTTCAAGTAGGTCTAAAATTTAAATCATAAATAGCACAGAATGTAATTGAAGCATTGTTATCAATTAATCGACCAATTTCTGGTGCATACTCATGCTGCCACAAGAGCACAAACAAAAAGAAGAGAGGTGTGTACAGTACTAGATGTCTTGTAGCACAGATGCATAAAAAAACAGCAACAACAAAATATGTATATATTTAAGTAGTAACTTAATATTGCACAAGTTACCACTAATAAAAGGAAATTGTGCATTCAATGAAGAACTGGAGATCAATGAAGTGACTGGCAAATGAAAGTGGAGAACAATCAAATGATTGGCAAGTGAATGCAGCATAGGGCCCCAAGACTGGACAAAAGCATATGAATTTCTTAATAGATTTTGTTCACCCGTTTCAAAATTTTCACTAGTGTACTTTTGGACTTATCTTAAGGAATCAATTCTCAGTTCCATTGAAATGCTTTTGAAGCCATGTAATTCTAAGAGAAATTTACAAGAAAACTCTTCTATCCTAATGTTAATTATTTTTCAGTAGCTATTTTAGCTATTTAAAAAAAAAATACACCTAGAGCACAATGCTTCATATATGGTAATGATTTGTATCCTTTAGGCACTACAGTACCCTTTTTCAAACTAGAAAATATTATAAAAAAAAATAACATGTAAATTTAAGAAGTACTAAATTAATATTTGAGTTCCACAAACCAAACTTTAACATTTTACTACTTGTAACAATTTAAAAATTTTAGGTTGTTAACTTCTTTTTTTTTTTAACAATATATGATGTTTAAATATTTTTCTAAAGTGAACATACTCAACAAGGCAATAATATAAAAACAGAAGTTTGAGAAATTAAGAGAATACCTACTACAGGGTCAAGATAGTCATTTCCGTAGTACAAGTAAATTGTTATGTTGAAAGTGTTATTTCAAGAAAGCAAATTTTGATTTTCCAAGAAATGGTCACCAATATATAACCACAATCAAAATAGATGATTTTCTCATTTAATATTTTCCTTTTTAAGAAAAAAATTTAAAAAAAAAATTAAGACACCACTTTTCTCTTCCTTTTATCTATTTCATTTTCAAGGTTAAACCACTGTTTGTTTACCATTCAAAAATTCTAAAGCCCAACACTATTTTGATCTTCAAAGGTAGTATTCTGAAAATTCATATGCCTTTTGGAGCGAGGAAGATTCTTGGGTGAAAATTATGAAAAAAAATGATATTCTGATCAGGGAATGAAGATTCTTGCAGGGAATATGGAAATGCAAAATCATGGTCAGATGGCTATGCTAGCAAGTTTACATTAACGGAAGAGGCTACATTTCTCGCTTATAATAATTGACCATTAAATACACGGTTAATAAGAAGCCTTATTCCAGCCTTTCCAGATTCAAACAGCATTGAAGCATTTAACTGACAGGTTATTGCCTTCTACTAGTGCTCCTTTCCTACCCATCCTACATAATTCCTTCCACTCCTTAAGAAAGATAAACTCCACAAAAGTCCCCATGCCTCTAATGTGTGTTCAAACAAAGGGTTTCAACTTGCACATGAAGAGATTCACACACCAAACATAAATTCAACTTAAGTTAAAAGATTAAAATGCTTAAGAGAGTTTTCACTTTCAGAATTAACAGACACATATAGGTTGCACAACAAAGTGAGCAAGAAATACATCGCCATCAAAGATGCACAAGCAAATAAGTTATATATTTAAATCAATAAAGTACTTTATAAATCATGGTAATTTCACAGCACCAGAATCCTAAGCAGAAATCTACTGATCCTACACATGAGAAATTGTATCAGGTCATTCCATTGCTGGATCCATTGTCCGTATCATGACAAGAGAAGGTCAACTTCCCTAAGTTTACAAAATTATTGAACAAACAAGCATAAAAGAAGAGAGCAGATCAGCAAGAGAATCTATTATTATTTAAGTCTTATCATCAACACTGGATAGTGGACACAACAAAACATACCTTGGATTAGGATTGCCTCTCACTACTTTCTGCCCATATTTGCGCCAACGGTACCCATCATCCAGTATATCAACCTCGCTCATAGTTTGGACAACAACACGTGGTTCCCGTATAGGCTTAATCACTGGAGTAACATCAAAAACCCCAGTATCCATTTTCCTGTTTGATGTAATTACATTGTTCGTTGGTTAGTACAAATACTTACCACTCAGTAAGAAGTTAAGACTGTTAAAACAATACCTCCTTTTTGAGAAGGGATCATCATCATCTTCAGCACCTTCAGTACAATCATCATTTGGTGTAAGAGGAGACTGTTCAGGGGTACCATTTGGCTCAATGGTATTAGACACATGGCCATTGGCACTAGATGACTTGTCTATAATGTGAACAACCCAAAAGGAAGGAAGAACATTAGTTAATCCATCTAAATATTAACAAAATAAAAACAAAGAAAACAAATAAAAATCCCGTAAGTTTTGGCGTACCATCTCGGCCATGTAAAGATAAAATTTTGTCAGATCTATCTTCTTGCATCGACAAAACAGCACCAGCAGTATATCGGCGGCTGGGTTGAGGCTTAGGATGATCATGTGTACCCTTATAGATAATTTCTGTTATCTGTCCATCATGAGAGCGCTCAAATAACTTTTTCACTTCACAATTAGGGTGTGTACATTTGTAATAGCTGCGTGGGAATTCACTTCCTTTAACATGTTTCTGTCCATATTTTCTCCAGTTATATCCATCATCAGATGGCATTGAAAGACCACTTCCGCCTTTATGAT
This sequence comes from Hevea brasiliensis, assembly GCF_030052815.1. Lineage (NCBI taxonomy): Eukaryota > Viridiplantae > Streptophyta > Magnoliopsida > Malpighiales > Euphorbiaceae > Hevea > Hevea brasiliensis. The sequence goes on along the minus strand of NC_079507.1, from coordinate 68,236,690 downwards.
CAGGTTGTGATGTCTGAAGCCCACTGTTGGAAATCCCCATCTGGTTTAAATCATCTGAATCAACTTGAGTAGGAGCACTAGACCCTAAAGTAACCATAGGAAGTGGTGCTGATAGACTCAACTCATTCAAGGGGACTGCCATCTCGCTTTTGACTGTAGGTGATGATGCATGTGACTGAGACTGACACTGGCCTTGAACTTGAACAGATTGTTCACTTCTTTGGTGGTTCATATCTGCAGGAACCTTGAAATTAATGAAACATGTTAGGAAAACAATACTTTCCAACCAGCAAGACACACTTGAACTCAAATGAGAATGTCCCTATAGAAATTCAGAAAGGGCAAAAAGACAATTCACGTCAAAAAGATGTTTCATCATCTATCTACTCCTTATTGCATCCTTGTGCAAGTACAAGCAGAATAAAAAAATGCAGACAAAATTAATAGCATAACCAGTAGCAAATCTTTTAGTTATTATAAAGTCTGGCACGGCGTTAGATAGCTTGAGCTTTTGAGGTATACAATCTTAAAAATAATCAAACTCTGGCACTTCCACTGGATAAAGGTTATGCCAACCAACTGGTGTAAGGAATGACAGTAGAAGTTTTTAATTATATAATTGGGTGAGGCTTTAATGCGTATAGATCAAATAGGGTAACCCAATTTTAGTTACCTATTATGCTGTTCAAGTCAGGGAAAAATCAAGTTGAATCTCTCAGTCATGAGGTACATAAAAATAATTGGTAATAAAACCATTTCATATTTCATTAGGAATTTACCAAGTTTGATTTAGCATGGGGTCTAAACTCAAAGCAGCTGGATTTTCTTTCTCCATGGGCATTTGAGGGAACTGTCATTGAAAATGAATTGGAGATAAGAAAGCCATGTCCTGTTTGAGGGTTAGTAAACGAACCAGTAGTTGGAGAAGGTTCCGCCTGCAAAACCAAGAAAATATTAAAAAATTATTCATTTGAAGCTCTGTCTACAGAAAAAGAAATTTCAAAATTCTGATTAACAGCAGAATTAGCAAACTAAAGTAAAAAGGGAATAGAAAATGATACAGGTAGTTTGCTTAATCCCTGGAAATCCTAAGGCCATAATTGATGAATCAACAAATAGCTCTGATATTGTTTCACACCATTATCACCATATTTTTTCCATATTGGCAAAGCTTTTAGATATCCCTTCTTATCAGCATCAATAAGTAGACAAAGACTAGTGCATATAATCATATGATGTCAGCAATCTGATCTCATTATTCAATATCAAAAGAAATAACAATAACACAACAAACTCATTAGAGGTAAGTAAAGACAAAATTTATAAAACTCAGATGGGTAGACTCAATATATAGACTCACACAAGGTAGCCCAATATCTTCCAATCTAGAAAAAATTATGAACAATCAGACAGGTGAAGCCTCAACCGCAATTCTTATGCTTGACCACATATCTTTTCTTTATCATATTCAGCTCTACACAGGCACTTACTTATAGGCAGCGAAGTTCATTCTCACCATAGATAATTGAAACTATTCTACCATAGAAAATTGAAACTATTCTTACTCCCTTGACCCACATGTGCTTTATAGCTTCTTATTCCTCTTTGTATACGCGGCACGTATAATAAAAAACATCAACCTCCTCATCAATTCATTTATTCCATATTCTAAGCATACAATAGTAAAGTAGATTTTCTGCAGCCAACAACACCGCTAAAACATTGAAAACAAAAAGCACCTACAAGAGGGCAAAGATTCATTTTGTGAAAAAACAACACAGCACTAAAAAAGAGCTCTCATACTTCTACTGAAAAGACATATTCTCCAAACAAATTCCCATAGAACAATCTAAGTGGAACAGCGCCAACACAAAGTTTTACATCATCAAGCATCAGAATCTAACTTCAGGTTCCAATATGAGCACTCCAAATATATTATTATTACTATTATTATTTATTAACAATAAGCACGGAGAAGAAGACAAAAAAAATAATTATAGTAATTGGAAATTCGAATTTTATGATAGTATGGTGAAACAAAGAGCATCTTACTATCTCAAACTTTAAGTCAAAATCACATCATGAATTAATTCATTCAAGTCCCTTCAAATTGTCCACTTAAAAGCTACAATTACTTCCACAACTCAAAAGACACGAAACCACAAGCACTACCGTTCTTTCGATAGCTGTAAAATGGCTAAAAGAGATTAAAAAGAATCAAAATTTTGAATCTTTTACATTGATGAATGCTTCACCTACGAGTAACTAGAAACTTAAAACAAAAAAAAAAAGAGTAGACAAACGAAGTTTCAGTCTCTGTTTGGTTGCGAAAAGAACTATATTCTCAAAAATTTCTAAAATTAGCAGTCCCTTGACTTTGCTCTACTTCTATCAGCTGCCAAACAGATCCTCAAGTTTCTAAGAAGTCGCTTTTAGGTCCAATTTCAGTTGACTCAACAAACTAGGCCAAACAACAATTTACTGTTTCCTTCATTTTCCAAGCAACCAAACAAAAACCACAAACTCGATTCAACCACTAACCTTAACATTAGAGAGCAGAACAGGGGACTCAAGAAACGACGTCGGACTGAGACCCGGAGGGATCGTGATGCAGGGCGACCTCGAGATCGGAAGCTTCGCCGGGGACATCAGCTTGTACCTGGCACCACCAGACTCATGCCGCGTCCGATCTCCGGAATCGGACACGTCATCGGAGGCTCCTCGAAGTCGAAGCTCAGACTCATGACCAGTGCTGTCCATTGCAAAAAAACAAAACGAGAGAGAAAAAGAGAAAAAGAGACGGTGTATTGGCGTGGAGAGTCAAAGGGCGGAGAAGAGGATTGCTAAAAAGGGATACGGAGGGGGGTAGTTTGGTAATTCCAAGAGGGAAGTGCTCTCGCGAGCGTATGTGTGTTTGCGAAGAAAAGGCTTTGTCTGTGAGCGAGACAGCGAGAGAGAGAGAGAGTTGACTTGTTACGTTGGATCTGGAGGTGTGTCATTGGCCTGTCATTTTAGTTTGGTGTTTCTTGTGGTGGTTAAAACGTGTTTCATGCTTTTTTTTTTTTTTTTTTTTTACCTCGTAACCGAAATCAATTGTACTTAATGATAACGTGTAGTTAACGTTGTTAAGTTTTGATTCGAATGTTAAAATTAATAGAGATACAAAAGCATATTATTAGATGTATCATTGATTAAAAAAATAATAATCCAGACGATTAATTTGATAATTAAATTAATTGTGAAATTAGATGATGGATTAAGCACTAAGTTGATGGGTAAATATAACAGCCAGAGGGAGTTGGGGGGAGATAAGTTTTACTAGTTGAATGTGACTCTAGAAAAGGATGATGTGCTAACTACAACTAATTAGGTTTGTCAAGTGATAGAGTAGTGTAATATACCACTTGAAAAACTTGCTTATCAGTTGATGGTTAGGGTTTATCAACATCACCTTGTTACATTGAATTTAGATCTATTTGTGATGATTCACTAATTATCAAACCCCCTAATCTGTGAGTCATGTTGCCCCCAAAGGTCTTTTTTTTTTTATCTTTTTATATTTTCTCTTAGTTAATGAGAATATGTATACATGTATAGAGAGAGAGTAAAATTAATAAAAAAATAATAATAATAATTTCAATTTTTCAATTTTTTATATCATAAAATAATTATTTAGCTGGTGAATTAATAGTCTAATAACATTATTATTTATCATTTTCATAATTAGCAATAATAATATAGTATGATTGATTACCATGAAAATGAGTTTGGAACTAGAAGATCACACAGTTAGATTTTACTATAAGGTTCAAATAATCTTTGGAAAGAAACCTCAGCTCTTAAAAAAAGGGACATATTTCCAAAATGGGTATTGTGAAGCACATGATTATATGAATTCTCAATGCTTGATATTGAACAATTATTATTAATTACTATTTTAATGAGCACCTTCAATAACACATATGGAGTTTGTCAAACATCTATCAGAGTCATGAGCAATTAGTGAATAGATATATGAATTAGAGTTTCTACCCTTAACATTGCAACTTGGGTGAAAAGCACTGTAGGATCCCCACATAACCAGGAAGTAGGATTGGGATATGTAGGTGAACAAATTAAATCACAATTTGTACTCTCTTTAATTGGGTCCTTTGAGTTGAAATTACAACCTCAAGATGGCGAATCCTCGAGGCTTAAGGTTCAAAGTTGAATGTTAAATATCTAATAATACTTTTTGCTAAAATAGTGAATACCATAAAAAGGAACTTGAGAAAAAGGTCCACAATGTAAACATTAGGAAAGGATTATTGGGGGAAGGTTGCGGCTGCCACGCATGCAAACAGGAAGAAAAAGACTTGTCTTGCTGTACCACATACTCAGCAAGTACTAGGGAGTTTCATGCATTCTCTTGTCGACATTTAAGTGAACAGAAGTAGCTCCACCTATACTATACAGGACTCTATTAATACAAGACTGCATTCATTACTTTCATTTATAATATCCCTACTGACCGTGTGAAAACTAGTACTAGTACTTTCTAGTCTCAAAGAAGAAGAGTAGAAGACTCTAACATGGGTGGGTCTCAACATTTAATACGCTATGAAGGACACCATCATATTCATACAATCCACTTGTCCCATCATATTAATGCAATTCTTTAGCAAATGATACTATAAACAAACTTATGCACATAATATAGCAATTATTATTTAATTATGATTAATGGTAGAATTTATCTTTTTTTTTTTTATATGGCATGCGGGAGGATAAGGACAATAAGAAACAAAATGATGGAAATTGCTAAAATAATTCCAAGGCGGCGCCAGTGGAGTAGGCAGGGAATGACCCGTGTGCTATCGAGTGAAACAAAGAATATTAATTGAAAAAGCAGGAATATATGATGACACGACACATCAATTTTCTGTGTAGTGTTCGCTGCAAGCAAAACAAACGACATCCAGTTTTCGCCATCTACAAAATTCTGGTGTTGCCCAGTATCTCTCTTGGAAGCAGTTTGCACTCAACTCCCCTCGTGGTAACATCACCATTTTGAAACTTGAGAGCTTCGTGACAGTATCCGATACAAGTGAATTCAAGCAATAAGAGGAGGGAAAAGGTTTAAAAATGATTGTGTAATATCCATTACGTAATAGAATCAAAGTATTTTTATATTTAATTATAAAATAAAAATATAAATAATGTTACATAATAATTTTTATTTTAATATTTTATTTATTTATAAAGTTAATAATAAGTAGCAACATTTACACTAATTAATGATTAGTGATAGCAATTGCGTTAATTAAGTAATAGTAATGACAGCAGCTGCAATAACAGTGATTAGGAAATAGTTGCAAAATAAAGTAGTGATAGTAATAGTGGCTAAGTGATGGAGGTGATAATGATTAAATGGTAATAACGATGATCAAGTAGTAATAATAATGATAATAATATAGTTATAAAATATTAGTAGTGGCAATAATAATAATGCGATGACAAGGTTTCAGTAATAACGATAAAAAGTTGAGTAGTTGTTATTACAATAGTGGCCGAATAATAATAGTGCAATATTATTAACGATAAATGAAAAAACTCAAAATAATTATTATTACATTTATTTTTATAATAATTTCATTATGTAATTACAATGAAGGACATCAAATTTTTTGCGTGTTCTAACATCTTACATTCAATAGGGCTATGTACGGTTTTTTAGATGTTCAAATTGAACTGAACTGAATTGAAACCGAAAAAAACCCGTTATTATACGAACGAAATCGAAATTGTTGTACTGCTTTGGTTTGGTTCTAATTCTTCATCAAGAACCGAACCAAAGAATATATTTTATACATATGTATTTTTTATATATTTTAGACATATTATCTAATTTCAATAAAATTATATATATATATATTATATGCAATTAATATTATTATATATATAATTTAATTTGTTATTAATTATAAGCACATACATGTAATATAATATTTACTTTTATTATTTTTAATTATAAATTTATGAAATCACTTTATAATTATTAATTATCTTATTAAATCACCTTTTAATCATGCAGAATACTTTCTTGTTAAAAATTATATAATTAAAAAATATAAATAAGACAGTAAAATATATTTATTATGATATGTGTTATAAAATGATTTAATTTATATATGTATTGTTTCATATAATTAAATTATGACCCACTCAAAATATCAATGGTGTGATTCAAATAAAATATTTTATGAAGTTTGTAATAATAGTAGAGAATATAAGCCAAAATAATATTTATGAGTCATTATTAATAATTAAATTCACTAAATTTAAAATTATATTAGCTATCTTATTTTTAATTTAACAAAGTTTTAATTATAATCTACAAATTTTTTATAACATTTACTATATTAAAATTAAATTTATTTTTAATACTTAATATTGTGAATTAAAATTTAAATTAATAAAAATTATACATTTTAACTTTAAGTTGAATGAATATATAATTAAAAATTTCTCTAAAGCAAAAAATTGCATAATTTTGTATTATTGATTTAGGTTACATTAATCTTAACTCATATTACACTCATTGATTTGCTATTATTGTATGATTTACATGGAAATATTACATAATTTATTATGTCTAGGATGGAACGCTTATCGCCCCCCATTCATTGCTAACAATCTAACCCCAAAAATTGTTAGAGATTAGAACCTATGACCTCGGTTCTGATACTAGTTGTAAGATTGAGTGCTTACCATCGTGTCAAAAGTTTAAGTTTTTAACAGAAACATAATTCTAACCTCTTATAGCATGATAATCCAAACATCATAAGCTAAATAGATATGAGCAAAATACTAACCTAATCTTCATTCGGTGTCAACCTTATGGATATTTAGTATTATCTTATATTTTTATGAAAGAATTGTTAATTTGATTTTTAGTATTTCTCTTTAATATTAGTTCTATTATTTTTAATGATATTTTAATATTAAAAATATATAATTATTTTTATTTTATTGATATTTTAATGTTAAAAATATATAATTATTTTTATTCTTTTTAAAGAAATACAATAATACTATAATTTTAAATAAATATAAAAACTGAGAATTAAATCAAATTGAAACTAAAATTGAAATCGAAACTAAAACCGAACCAAAACCCAAACCAAAATTTAATTCCCTTTTGATTCCAAAAAATGGAAAAACCAAAATTCAATTCTGATTCTAGTTTTTACAAAGAACCAAACCAAAACCGAAACTGTACAGTCCTAACATCTAGTGTTATGAGCCATCAAAACCATTAAAAACTAGCATTTTCAATCTAAAAATTTTCAAAAGCGTCTCAAAATTTTTTAAAACCACTTGCCTTTTGAGGTTAATTTAACACCGACACATACAATCCATAATGCCACTCGCTAATTTTACCAGATTGCAATCTCAATTTCAATTCCAGCGATTAGATTTTTTACCAAACAATAAGGACTGAATGCAGGTATGTGTATTTCAAATACATAGGAACAAGATAATAATTACAATTACAAACAAAGATGCACTGCTGTATTATGCATTTCCTGTTCCAACTTATGATGATACTGCACACCCATAATTCAATCATTTGAAAAATTAAAAGAAAATTTCACATTATAACAATGGCCAGCACCAACAATATGGAGAAATTGGAAATAACTAACCATCATCAGTGCAAGAAAATCTCCAATGCGATGAAAACATCATCCGTGAAAAGGAATAATCGGGTAAAAAAAAAAGCAACAGGATTGGCTTGCATAATAAAAACTGAAAGTTATGTAGACTATAACAGTTATGCAAACAAAAGAATAAAAGGTAAGTGCAAAAGAAAAAGAAAAAAGAAAAAGATTTTTGCCCTGCACTTAATCACCCTTCTAGAGAAATTTGCAAAAGAGTAAACTAATAGGCCTCTGGACTGAAAATTGCCTCCAACACTAATTTTGGAGCTAAAACATTCCCTTTACCAGGGCAGGCTGTTGGCATCCAGTGTGGTGTTTGAATGCACAGTATACTCTTTGGAAATTTTTCAAGAAATGCCTTCTGCACTTTATGAAATACCTTAAAAGAACACAAATAAACCCCCCTGAAAAATGATGAAGCTATAAACATCTTTTGGAAATCCAGAAAGTAATAATAATTTTAGGATTTAACAGAAAACAAACGAATATCATTTTATAAATCACAGGAAACTATGTGCTTAAAAGTGACACAAATAAAATGAAGGAATTTTCCATGTAGTATGATCTTCCAAAGTCTTCCAAACCAAAGAAAAAACATAAACATACAACATATTGTTCAAACACTTCAAAGTGTGCCAACACCCGCAAACCAACTAACCAAATTAAGTTCCCAAACTACATCCATGCTGATCAAAAAGCATAGCTTGCTTTCTGATAACCACTAATGCAAAGTTGGCAACACTACTATACCATCCAAAGTTATACTATCACTGAAAGTACCCAAAAACTACTGGGGGTAGTAAGTTGGATATTGAGGCTGCAAACCATATCCACCGTAAGCAGATGGCCTGTCATAAAAACCAGGTGGCATATATGGATCTGAAGAGTATGGATGGGCCCCAGCTGGACTTGGGTTACCAGAGAAGCCAATAGCAGCTCCTGCCAAGCCATAGGGGCCAGCTGATGAACCTGCATAAGAAGCAATGGAAGGAGTGGAACCCACCAACCCATAAGGTCCAGCTGCTGGCAACAAACCTGCTGGTGGTAAATGAGATTGTTGAAATGGAGGAACAGTTGAACTGGAACCAGCAATACTGATTGAGACTGCTGCAGGACCACTCAGTGCAGTCATTCGAGGACGCTTGTTTCCATTCAGCTGCTGCTTCTTTGTTTGCTGCTTTGTCTGTTGCTTCTTTGACTGCTGCTGTTGCAGCTGTTTCTTTGGCTGCTGCTGAGGCCTATTATCAGGAGATTGTGCATCCACTTTCTTGTCTGCCTTCTGCTTCTCTAGCATCTCAATCCGCTTCTCAAGGTCCAGCCTTGGGTACTCAGATTTGAGTTTGTGTTCATCAATTACTTTGAGAACTGATTTTAAAGCATTAACTTCTCTGGCTCTGGCCTCATTCTGCATAAAAGCATGGTATGTGCAGGCACAACTGAACAATGTCAAGACTATGAGCTAATAATGGCCACGGTCCTGTTCCTAACTAGAACTGGACCAGTACAACCCAGACCTGTAACCGGTCAAACCCAGATAGACCAAAATCGGCCTTGAACTGGACTGGATTGGTCAGTACAGTTCCAGGCCGAACCGGTTTTTTCATTTAAAAAGAAATAACCATTGTTTTTACCAAAACCGGACTGAACTGGAACTGGCGGTTCCAGCCTGGACCATACTGCCAGCCATGTCTACTATGAGCTATCCTGAAAATCAAGGGGTTTGCTAATTACCTGTGCCTTAATGGAGTTCTTTCCATCCTTGCAAATTTTGTTAGTAAATTCCTTGCACTCCTGCAGGTGATCTTCCAGGAGAGGAAATGGTTTGAACTTGTCAGTCAGCCCAAATTCGAAAATAAATTTGACAGCTAAAAGTTGCTTGCCATTGTCAATGAGTTTTTGAACAAGATCTGCAGTGTAGATAAGATAGCCACTTCCATCACATATACTTCTATTGACCAGAAAAAAAAAAAAAAAAAAAAAAAAAAAAAAACAGAAGAAGTGCTATTGACTGATCCTATTCAGAGGAAAAAGCTTTTTCCCTTGTCTTTCCTTTTTCCCCCTCTTTTAGTGTTTATGTGTGTGTGTGTGAAGAAGCATGTATTTCTCTTATCAATAAGGTCCCCAATTTTAAGTTAAAAAAAAAAAATTAAAGAAAAAAAAAAGTTGCCTGCAAAAAAGTTGCCCGTTGACTTGAAGCAACTCTTTGCATGAGAAATGGTTACTTGGCGATCAGCCAAAGGGTGAAGTAATTTGCTGTTACCTTAGTAGTTTACCCATTCAATCATCTAAAAATGAGTTTCCCATCTCTTTTCATACCTTGTTAATGGGTACAAATTATTTATGTAATGTACAATGCCCATAACTTTAATCAGTTCCCTCCAATTATTTATGTAATGTACAATGCCCATAACTTTAATCAGTTCCCTCCAATGTAATCTCTGGAAGTCACTGTAACCATTTGTGGACTACTGGATTTTCATGTTATCCACCTCTATTTAGAAATCCCAGTTCGCCATTCAGTTCTGATTGTGTTCTTCTACAAAATTTGTTATAGTTGGGAACTTGGCTAATTATATCACTAGTCAATAGAGAGAAGAACTACTAAAACGACCCAGTTACTAATTAGATTGTGCCACGTAATGATAACTTGGTATCAAGTATCAACTAATTACTGTAAGATTATAACAAGATCATGTAGATAAGAGAAGTGTTATCAAGGCAAAAGGCGACAGGGTACCCTCTAACCTTGGCCTTTTTGAAGCAAAGCGCCACAGCCTAAATTACCTAAATTATATATATACTTCTAACATATAAACTCATACTTTTAACTAGTTTAATAAGTAACAAAATAATTCAAGTGGATCAAGAAAAGCATGATTTTTAATTATGGCTAAATTTCACAACATACATATGTTCACCAAATTAACAATACCCATATAAATTAAACAACAAATTAACAACCAATTAACAAGAATAAAAATTAAAAGTAACAACGAATTAACAATACCCATATAAATTAAACAACAACTTAACAAGAATAAAAAGTACAAGTAACAAGAAATTAACAATACCCAAATAAATTAACAATACCCGTTCAACAAAATTCAAGAAGAGAGGAGGATAGAAAAAGAAGAAAAAAAGTAATAACAAAAAAAAGAGCAAAACAACACTGCTGCGTTAGGAGAAGAACAAATTAGAGGAGAAGAGGAAAAAAAAGAGAGGAAAGAGGAAGAAGAGAAGGAGGAGGGGAGAGAGAGAGAGAGAGAGAGAGAGAGAGAGAGAGAGAGGAGCTGCTTTGAGTGTTTCTCTTTTGCATGAGGTATATGATTGTCTCTAGTGAGGTAGGCTGGTAGGTTTTAATTTTATTTGGGTTAAAAAACAATTAAAAAAGAGAAAAAAAATTGGTTGTTTCCTCATAGAGACATCACCTCAATGCCTCAGAGCCTCTTGCTTGTGTTGTTGGGGCGCTCACCTTCCCCAAGCCAAGCCATGCAGTGGCAGGTGACGCATTAGAGTGTCACCTCGCTTCGTCGCCTCTCTCACCTTTAACAACACTGGATAAGAGGCCTTTTGCTACAGATCTTTACCCTAATTCTATGTAATCAATCCATTAGATTAGAAAAAGGAAAAAAAAAAAAAAAACCTATTAGAAGCATAGTTGTCAAATTGAGATTCGAATAAAAAATTGAAATCTTCATTTTGTAAATTGAGAATTGAATCGAATCATAAGATTCGATAAAAGTTCTCAAAATTAATTAAAAATGATATGTGTTTTGAAAAATAAGTAAAAAACAAATCACAATGATATATTTTGATAAATATAGATTTATCATTTAGCTAATGAAAATGATACTTTATAATAGAACAATATATTCTTATTATGTTATGTGGTTTTATGTTATAAATTATGAGCTTTTGAATTGTAAACAATGATTATAACTATGCATGTGTTGAAACTCCCATTTAAATTTGATCAAATAATTAAATAATAAAAAAGAACAATGGATTAAATTAAAAGGTTAGAATATATTAATAGTCATAATTTGAACAAAAACAAGGAAAAAAAAAATAAAAAGAAAGAAGAGAGAGAGGGAAAAGAATGCTAGTGAAAGACAAATAGCTAAGGGAAGGTTTTATATGCACTTTTCATAGTACAAATGAAGTGAAATATCAAGTTTTGAAAATAGGATCTAATAACCTTCTAGAAAAAAAAATTCGACCCAATGGTAGATTCATATCGATTCACCTGATTCACTATAAAATTGTAAGATTTAGTCACGATTCGGGTGCATTTGAGATTCACCCCATAGATTCAAATTGTTAGGATGGAAATCAAATCAAATAGTAAGATTCAAATTGATAAGAAGCATTAAATGGACAAGCTTTAACTCATTTGCTGCTCTGTGAATTCCAACCACTACAGAGACTTTCTCTCTTCTAATTTAAATTCAATATTGATATTCTCTAATATTCAGCATCCACCAAGAGAGCTACTTTTCCTTAGGCATCATTTTCATTTCATCCTCAATGTCCCTTTTTTTTGCAGTTAGTTTGTATTCTTTCAGAATAAGGGCGGAATTATCTAAAGAACATCATTCAACCAAAATAACTTATATACAAATCAATGTCAATGTTTGAACAGCATTCAGTTGTTGTGGATTTTGTGGCAATATACCCTATATATGATAACCCACAACCACTTATGATAAGCATAAACATTAATGTCATGTTTGAATTGAGCGCAACATTTATTAATGTGTCGTATAGTTATGGTATGGTTTTTATTGTTAACATGTTGGAAAGATAGTATGGTACGGATTTCTTATTCATTAGATGATATGGTACGATAAAATAAATATAAAAATTACTAAAATACCCTTTACCAAAGATGAGGGGATAAGGAAGGTTTTATGAAGATAAATGAATAGAATATAATTGGAATTTTATAAATTGTGTAAAGATAAATCTTTAAACCATCCCAAACCACCAAATTGGTGGAAAAGATGTGGTAAAATGATGGTGAAAGAAACCATCTTTTTACAACCCAAAATCACCCATTTTCAAGAACAATCTTGCCTACCAAGGAGACAAACCATACCATATAAAACCATGCCAAACTATGATCAAACAGGGAGTAAACATAAAACAAAAAGCTTTCTAGATTCAAAAGTTAGCTCTACACCACAAACACAAATGACAAATCGAACACATTAAACCCATCACCCATGTTAATATAGAAACCCAAAGAACAATGAAGAAACCAGATTCAAATAGGCATATCATTAACAGTATTGAATTAAAAATCAAAAGAACCTTACCTGTAGTTTTGTCTCCCAGGCCTATAGAACGACACAAAACTGTAGCATGCTTAAACCTGGCAACGACTACAAAGTAATTCAAAAGCTCACCCACATCAAATTCATTCTCTAATCCATACGCCACAATCAAATTCAGGAAACCGAGTGCCTCTAGAGGGCTATCCCCATTCAAATTCACTTTCTCTTTCCACCCAAAAGCCAACTTTTTAGCTCTCTCCTTCACTTCATCACTTAAATTTGGTTTAATCTCTGTCAACACCTCCAATAAGTCCAAACAGCTCTTCCGTAAACGATATAAATCCATGTCCTTGTCACCTTTAGACGTCGAATTCGATGAATAAAACCCCTCCATTGCATCCAAAACCATTGCTCCGGGGTCTGAAGCATCCCCCATTAAGCCTACAAGCTCTGTCCGGATAGCTTCCCGCTCTTTGGCATGGTCGCTTATATAATCCCTCAATCCTGGCCCATCCATCTTCTCGCACAGAGGACCCAATTCCGGCCAAGTAGCCTGGTTTAGACTCGATGGGTATTGCACAGGGACTCCCTGAGTCTGAGTTTGGGACTGACTCGTCGGATTAGATGAAGAAGGGTCTTGCACGGGGACGGGCAATTCCACCTTGGACCGAGTCACTGCACCATGATCATGTGGGTTGGAAGAAGATAATGGGCCACCGACAACAGTCAGCGATTGATCGGAAGCAGCAGGGTCATGGGGAGCACCGATTGGGTCATGAGTGCGAGGAGGGTTAGAAGAAGAATTGAGGGATTGAAGATCGTGAAAACGACGGGTGAGGGTGGTTTGGAGGGAGGTAAAGTGAGAATCGAGGTCAGGCCAGGACAGAGAGAAGGAGGAGAGAAGAGATGAGTGGGCTTGGAGATCATCAAAGGCTCTTTTAAGGCTTTCCTTTTTGGTGTCTACAAGCTTCAAGGCTGCTTCTATCGTTTTCAGGTTCGCAACTTCAGTGACTTTCGAGGACGCCATTGTTAGAGATTGAACTCTTAACCCTAAAAAAAGAGAGAGAAGGCTAAAATTTCAGGCTTTGAGGTTGTGTTGTGCTCGCCGCATCATTTATGTTATGCCGGCGACCTTGTCGCAACAGATGATAATGAAATCGGTTTCAATAAAAACGATGTCGTTGCAAAATTTCCTTTTTGAATTTTTCCTTTTTGAGAGGGATCACCATTAGCCAATGGCCAGACAGTTGAGACTTTTGTCTTTTCCTCTTTTCGTTACCGAACGGCATCTCGTCGTAGTGTAAATTTTAAAGTTTGGGTTCAGGTCCTTCAGGCTCCAGCTCAGTAGGCCGTAGGCCTGAACAAACAGTGGACCGGATCAGGTTCTGGCTAGGCTTAATATGTGCTGAGTCAGGTTTGGTTCGAGATTGTGAGCCCGAAATTTTGTCCAGAGGCCCACTTTGATTAGATAAAACTTCGGTCTCGCCTGAAGTCTACATATATAATTTCTTTTTACTCCAATATCATTCTCATTTTCCTTTTTTTTTTTCTAAAAACTATTTTTTTAATAGATAAAACACACACACGCACACACGAGTTAGTGATAAAAATAAATTACTGTTAAAATTATGATAATTTTAATAAAATTTTTATTCTTACATAATCTCTACACACTTTATATTTGATGTGAGACTTAAATGATCAACCTTCTCTGAAGATTTATTGGTTATTCAATAAATGAGAAAGTAAATAATACATTAAGATATTGTGGCTGTGTTAGTCTCTTTGGAAACAAAGCATATGTGTTTACAAAATTAGAAAATAAAAAATATAAAATTACGAAGGCATTAATAATATAGTTATAGAGTAAGGGTCCCAACTGTTTCCCACGATATACATGCTTCGTATAGGGTAGGTGCCCTTCCTGCTGTCAGCAGCTAAGCCTGATATTAGTGATACCCTTTATCAAGGCAATATCGAGTGAGACGTGGGATATCTTTATATCCACAATATTGCATCACTTTGTGGGCATTAACTACTCTTTCCTATTTTCTTAATTAATTGTGAACCCAATTTCTTGATCATAGACAATGCCCATCTCTCCAATTCAAAGAGCCAAGTTCCTATGTGAGTGTCCATCTCTATATTGATTTAAGCAATTAAAATAGTATTCACATGATAGTTATGCAATTTAAATGAGATACATGTTACATCACTTGTATACGTATAATATTAACATAAAATGAATCATATATCTTTGTAAATTAAGCAGGTTTAAATTGAATTAGGTAATAAGTTAAAAATTTATCATCTCTGCAATCACAATAAATGGCTTTCTATCTAAGGCTAATTATAGGATCTAAATCTTTGTGTAATATCTTCAATTTCTTGATATTTTGATTTGCAAGATTGTTTTCCTCTTTAATCATAATAGTTTCCATGTATTATTACCTAATATTATACTTTCAAAGAAAATATTCACTAATATTCTAAAATCAATTCTATGTTTCCAACTTTAAAAAATAATTAATTAATTACTTTTTTTAAGGTCATATATAAACCTAACCCTTTTTTTCTTCTTCATTAAAAAAAGTTATTTTGAGACTATTATCTAAATGATAAAGTTTTTTATTTTTTTTAATAAAATAACATATTTTCATCTATTTTTTTACATATTTATTTAATATAATTATATATTTATTAGTAGTAACTTAAAATCTTACAGTCTTTAAAACAATTATAATATCATTAAATTAAAATTCATTAATTTTATTTAATTTATTAATTATTTCGTATGATTTTTTTTAATTATTCTCCTTATGCATTTTTTTTCTTTATTGTTAATACTTTTATTTTTTGGAAGTTAAATAAAATATGATATTTATTTAAATTCTATTAATTGTATAAATCCTGCCTCATGCTAACAACCTAATGTAATATACCTCACATTTGTTATTGAAGCAACTCATTGAACTTTCATTACAATCAAAAAATAATTTTTATAGCAAAAAGTGTCATGATCTCAAAGAATAATTTTATTATGATATATTATATTTAAGAAAAAATTAACTATAGATAACGTATACTTATTAATTAATGATTTTTATATTTTTATTTTAAAAGTAAAAATACACGTTTCATTAATAATATTTAAATCGTGGTTGATATTTTTAATAATTTTATTAAAAAAATAAATATAAATATTCAAATCCTTTATCTCATATGTATACTAAAAAAAATATTTAACTATAAAATTATTACATGTTGGGATTTAGATAAATGTTTATTTTCACAATCACATTCACATTATTCCAAAAAAAAAAAAAACCTTTGATATGTTTAATCTTCATATATTTATATAATCAAAATTATAATATAATCGTGATTATATTATATATTTAATTATATTATTTAATAGTATTAAAAATTTAATATAAAGAATAACAATTACTAATATAAATAATTATACTTAAAATAATATAATAATTATTAAATAAAAAAA
Organism: Hevea brasiliensis; assembly: GCF_030052815.1. Classification (NCBI taxonomy): domain Eukaryota; kingdom Viridiplantae; phylum Streptophyta; class Magnoliopsida; order Malpighiales; family Euphorbiaceae; genus Hevea; species Hevea brasiliensis. Next base: position 68,220,209 of record NC_079507.1, on the reverse strand, counting down.
TAAAAGCTTACTTGTTTTTATTTTTTTATTTATTATCATTACCCTAAAAAATAAATAAATTATTATAATCACTATCATATATTATTAATACTATAAATAAATTAAATATCAAAATTAAAATTATTATTACATTATATTAATTATATTTTTATTTTATAACTGAATATAAAAATGTAACGATATAATTAATTACATTTCATTATATTGCGCTATATTAAATGCAACTGTAGGTTAGTTGTTTATATTTATAATCCAAATATTATTTGTTATGGAATACTTACATAAAAAAATTATATTTATAATATTATATTAAATTTGTAATATTTTCATATTTTGCAAAAAAGGAATGACTTTAAATTTAATATTTTTATTTGAATTGAAAATATATTTATTATTAAATTAAACATGAGTGTAATTTTTAGATATTTTTTGAATATTAGAATTTATTAGCATATGATTGGTCTGAAAGTCAATAATTTGACATAATAAAAAAAGAAAATTAAAAATTGATTTTTAATAATGATATAATTTAGCAACTATGAGTTATTTATTTATTTAACTTTAATTAAAATTAAAATTTAAAATTTTAAAGTTTTAGAGGTAATTTCAGGAGCAACATGAAAATTAATTTTGAGATTCAGTAAGAGCACCTAAACGCGCTCCAGCTGTTGTTGCTCATTGACTTGCTCAAGCGTTCCATATTTGCTGGAAAGTGACATCTGGACCGTTTATGCCATTTAGGACCCAACGTCATCACGGGCATATGCTGACGTGTACGACCCAGATTATAAAACCACCACATGTGGCAAAAAGTTTGACTTTTTTCCCTAGTATGCAGGGAAACAACTCCGGAAATTACGATAAAGTCCCCAAAAACACGCTACAGCTTGGCTGGAAGCTGGCAGCAAACCAAAACGACACGATTTCCAGGACCTCGGCGACTCGGATTTTACTGTCGGTAAGGCGAAACATGGTCCATGGTCACTTGGAAATCCAATTCTAAAACGGTTCGTATTTAGGTTTACCGAGAAAGTAACTGTCGTTAAAGCCACCAGCTCAAACCTCCTATAAATACTTCTCTCCAAACTTCATCAGCTTTTCCATGCTTCGCGCTCTGGTCACACTACTTTTTCAAACCAAAGCTTCTTCTTGACTCGGAGCTTTCTTGAATTGTTCTTTTAATGGTAGATACTATGATTAATCTCTTTTTTTATTCTTGTTCTTTTTTTTCTCTAATGATTCTGTCCATGTCATTTTTTTTGGTTAGTTTGAGCAAAATCAATATGGCGTTTCTTCAATTGCTTCTTATCAAAATTTAGTGGGTTTTTGTTTTGGTTTTCTGGGTTTGATCTGGTTTTACGGATAACATCGGTGGATTTCTTTTTTATTTTCGTTCTGTTGGTGTTTAGAATTTAATTAGATTAATTTAAACCTTGTTTTTAGATTTCTTCTCTGGATTGATCAACCTGCGTGGTGTTACAGTATGATAATTAATTATGCATGATTGAGTTCTATATTAATTTCTTGATGAAAGTTGTAAATTTAAGCTCAAGAATTGCATTGAATTTTATTTCTTAAAAAAAAAAAAGTTCATGTTGTTTGGACTAATATTTTTGTGTTCTTAATTTTCCTTGAAGATGCCTAGCGTCAGCTCTGATCCGTCCGATAAGGATTCGGAGCCCTTCGTTGAGATCGATCCCACCGGACGGTATGGCCGTTATAATGAACTACTGGGCTGCGGCGCAGTGAAAAGAGTTTACCGGGCATTTGATCAAGAAGAAGGAATAGAGGTTGCATGGAACCAAGTCAAATTAAGAAACTTCTCTAATGATCCAACCGTGATCGAAAGGCTTTACTCAGAGGTTCGATTGTTAAGAAGCTTAAAGAACAAGAACATTATTTCTCTGTACCATGTGTGGCGTGACGAAGATCATAATAATTTGAATTTCATAACTGAAGTTTGTACTTCTGGTAATTTGAGGGAATATAGGAAGAAACACAGGCATGTTTCAAAGAAGGCACTCAAGAAATGGTCCAAACAAATCTTGAAGGCCTTGAATTATTTGCATACGCATGAGCCTTGCATCATTCATAGAGATCTCAATTGCAGCAACTTGCTTGTCAATGGGAATATCGGCCAGGTAATACTAACTAAGACATGTTTGGGTGCTGTGAAAGGAAAAAAGAAAACAGAATTTGATTCCTATATTCTCCACTTTTAAGAAAGTTTATTGATATTCTTTTTCTGTGTAGGTTAAGATTGGTGATCTAGGTTTGGCTGCTATAGTGGGGAAAAGCCATTCAGCACATTCAATACTTGGGACACCAGAATTCATGGCACCAGAGCTGTATGAGGAGAATTACACAGAAATGGTGGACATATATTCCTTTGGTATGTGTGTGTTAGAGATGGTGACATTGGAAATTCCATATAGTGAGTGTGACAACGTTGCAAGAATATACAAGAAAGTTTCCTCTGGAGTTAGGCCTAAGGCTTTAAGCAAGGTTAGGGACCCTGAAGTTAGGGGATTCATTGAGAAATGCATTGCTCAGCCTAGAGCAAGGCCTTCTGCTGCAGATCTCCTCAAAGATCCATTCTTTGATGGAATTGATGATGACGACGAAAATGATGATACTTCTTGTTCATGATACATACTAAGTAATAATATTGATGGTTGTGTTTTGTTAATGATAACAATATTTAGGAGTGTATGGCTCAATTAGCCTATAGATGTTATTCTTGTCCCTTTTTCTTTTTCCCCAATTCTTTCCTTTTCTTGTTTTTTATTTCTGATGGTTGGAAGCACATGGAGAGGATAAATTGTGCTTTCAAATTTCTTTCCTTTTTCTTTTGTGTCCTTTGAAAAGAGAAATTGGGTAAAGATTAAATCTGAACAGAGAAGGATATGAGGTAGCCATCATTTAGGGATGGATGGTATTGTTTTGTACAAAGTTTGAATCATGTAAACTAGAAGAATCATGAGATAAGCTTGTGGGTATTTTATTGATGAACACAAGGAAATTTCAAATATGTTGTTTGCTAGATGTTTCTCTGGTCCACCCATATTATTCTTGTGCTGTTTCTTTAACTTTTGTAAATTATTTTTTTCTGTTGAAGGCTAAAGTTTATATCTTGCAACTTTCAAGATTTCTTTGCCAAAAAAAAAAAAAGATTTGAGTTGGTTTGTGTCCAAGCAAAGGAAGGGTTAAATTAAGTGTAAGTCAAATGGTTGAACAAGCTTTAAAAATTTTAATGTTAGATGCAGCCAACCTATGGGATTGTGACCCAGCACCAAGCAAGTGACCTTTCAAACTTAGCAGAGCAGCAATATTGGCATGGTGCCTATCTCAAATATAACTAATAATAATGAAAACAGCAAAGGAATGTGGGATTGACAAAGAAGCCTTGTCTCTATCTGTCACGCAAAGCTGGCGGGAAATAATAGTTTTTTTCCGATTAGGCTTCCATTCCATAAGGAAAGGGCTGCAGATTTTTTTTTTTTTGTACGTGTAAGAGTATTTTTAGCCAATTTTTATATTTTAAAATCAACTTCTTTATTCTGTAATCTTAAAAGCACATTCCTCCATATTAAACTGATGCATTCAAAATAAATAATTGCAAAGTGCTCTTCACAGAGTCGACTCCTAATTGATAAGTAAGTTTAGTTTTTATCGATAAAGTTACAGAATTTTTAGTGATGAGTTTAAAATATATTGGAATTCTATATTTTCTTTAAGTATGCTAAACTTTTTTAGAGGGGAAAACGGCTTTCACTGCTTATTGCACTTGATCACCTAGCAATATCTTGAATTCGTATTGATGAAGATTGTTATCAAATAGAAGGGTTTGAAGGAACTTGGAAAACGGATGGTTAATATTAGTAAAGAGGGTTTTGTTAACAACCCAAGGTTGATTCAACAATTTTGCAAGCTTTGTTCAAGAAGTTGGATGTATATGAGCATGTGTTTAACACATTTTAAACAGATGATTTATGATAATGAATGAATACCCACAACTAGACATTCTTTTGATTTTGAAATTTTCAATTCTATGTATTGTGGATTCTCAATAGATTACTCCAGTAGAATGATGGCGACTTTAGAATAATATAAATTAAATAAGATATTGTTATACCTTGTGGTAGTTGTAATTGGTATACACGTCTTACCCTATATTTACATGTGATCAACAGAGAAGAAAAAGAGAATTGAGAACTTAGTTGAAGAGTTCGAATTGGCTTCTGAATTTGTCATAGTTTCAATTCTCCAATTAAGTAAAGATTTAAATCCCAACAACCCTCTCTTTAAGATTCTGATGTACCAGAAAAGAAAAAATAAAATTTCCAATTTACAAATTGATTATCAACTAGACAAAAGCAGAAGACTAATGAAGTATCGATTACTTGACTACTTGTTCTGGTTTGATTTGGCACATGCAGTCACAACTTTGACTGCTTATAATTCAGGGCTTTTAATATAGCAGGCGAGTCAAATTTCTAAATTTCCTGCCAAATTTTGAAAAATTCAAGATTTTTCAACAAACTGTTTCAGAATTTTCTCTTGTCCTTTTCAGTTTCCATCACTTGTTTAAATTTCAAATTGTACTAATTCTGATAATTAAGCAACTATGGCATATTAATCACATTGAATATGTTAGTTTCTATAATTTTGGAGAATTGAGAGTGTATGCTCAAACCGGGGTCTGCCTAACCCCAGAAAGCCAGAGTCTGGCATCCCTTGCATGAGCTGGTGTGAATTAAATTTGGGCATATGCTTGGTACTTGGGGGATTATTTAACCATAATCCGTAGCTCATAGCAAAAAGTAGTGAATTCCATTCAGTGAAGGAAAATAAAAACACAGGTTTGAGGTTGCTTACTCATTATTTAGAACTTTTCACGTATGTCCATTTCCACTTTGTTTTTGTCAAGATAAGCTTTTCTTGCCGAAATAAAAACGAAAGATTAGATGGAAACATTGAAAGTGCCAATTTTTTTGAGCTGAGAAGTTCCAAAGGAAACATATCGGTTTCTCCAAGCACCTGTAATTTAAGAATTTTTCATCATACAAGTCAAATTGCTTTATTCCGACTCTTAACCTCAAACTGTTATTACTAGCCAAAATTGCAGCCTGCAGGTTCACAAGCTTATACGATAATGGATTAGATCTGTCAATCCCAACACTGCTTTTTAACTGAAACTGGAATGATCCTCAATATGCTTTCGAGTTTTTTGAGTGTATTGAAGATAACGAAGTATTGAACATTTAAAGCCTTGGTTATGTCTATAATGAATAAGTACAAACCTTCGGGAACTATGAAAGAAATGTCTGCTTCTGATCAACCAGAACAAAAGGAGTGATACTGTAGTATGATTATGTGCCTCTGACTTGACATACATACCTTTAAAGAACTTGGCAGAAACATCCTCAATCAAACTATTCTTTTTATCACATCAAGGCAAATTTCTGATGATAAAATAAAGAAATCCAGGCTACCAACATGCTGAGCACGAATTTCAATGTGTTCTTGAAGGCACTGGGACACATTACGGCTTTTCTCATAATCACACCATGTTTTGGGAGTGAGTTTTCTGAAACGGACTCTTTCTTCAAGTTCATTGGAGCTGTTGATCCCCAAAATGTGCTACAAGTAAGCTGGAACGGAACAGTGCCTCATCCCTGCTCAAATAAGTGGAAGGGTGTCAAATGCAATTTGCAGGCTAATACCATAGAAGAAATCAGGCTTGAAAATTTGAATCTTAGTGGGATAATTGATGCAGATTCCGTTTGCAAGCTCCAAAATCTTCAGGTCCTTAGCATAGCAAAGAATCTCATCCGTGGAAATATTCCTCATTCAATCTCAAACTGCAGAAGGCTCACCTACTTAGATCTAAGTAGCAATCTTTTGAGTGGGATAACGTATGTGGATCTAACCAAGTTGAAACATCTCCAGAGGTTGGACATCTCTAACAACCATTTTGCAGGTGCTATCCCTCTTTTCGAACTGGAATTCAAGGTTCCAGATAACTATTCCTTGAAACAAACTGCAATTCAGACATACAAGCTTCGAAAAATGTTAAGAGCTGTGGATTATGAGGCCATGGACGATAGCAACACCAGTTCTGGTGAATTTCCGTTGGAGCCTCCAATGGGTAGTGAACCTGCAGTTTCTGACCAGAAAGCTTGGCAAAAGCAACTCTTCGATAAGATGCCATTTATTCTTGGCATTGCATTTATCATCTTGTTCTTCGTGGTCGTCTACTTTGTGAGTATGAACCTTTCAAAACTGGCCAAAGAGAGGGAGATTTCGAAATCTCTGGAGCATTCTCCGCGTAAAACTCCTCCACCTGTGCCTAAAGAAGAAACAATAAAGCCCGAAGAAGGACGTTCAGAGCTTGTGTTCTTTGTTGAAGAGCAAGAAACTTTCAAAATGGATGACCTCTTTGAAGCCACAGCTGATTTACAGAGCCAGACCCTTTACAGCAGCATTTACAAGGTGATACTTGAGAACAATGCCGTTTATGCTGTCAAAAGAATGAAAAAACTGCATGTATCGTTCGAGGACTTTGGCAAAATTACGAGGCAGATAGGAAACTTGAAACATCCAAACATTCTACCACTGGTTGGCTGCAATTCCACCGGTGAAGAAACACTTCTAATATATAAGTATCAAAGTAATGGAAGCCTGCTAAATCTGCTAGAGGGTAAGTTGCCTAGCATTAATTAATTCCTGTTTTCGAAATGTTTTCTTAGCTATATCTGAGAGAGCAGATTGTTTGTTGATGATAATCTGCAGACCATATTGCGGGCAAGAAGGTGTTTCCATGGAAACTTCGGCTGTCTATAGCAAGTGGCATTGCAAGGGGCTTGGATTTCATATATCAGAATTTTCATAACCATGAGATCATCTCTCATGGAAACCTGAAGTCTTCAAACATCCTCTTGGGCCAAAATGACGAACCTCTAATCGGCGAATACGGGTACACGAGACTTCTAGACCCCAAGGAAGCGTCCTTGTTTTCATCCAACTGCTATACAGCACCTGAGAAAACCTTATCAGAGCAAGGAGTCCTGTACAGCTTTGGAATCATTCTTCTTGAGCTACTAACCGGAAAAACAGTAGAGAAGAGTGGGATTGATCTTCCTAAATGGGTCAGGTCCATGGTGAGGGAGGAATGGACAGGAGAAGTTTTTGACAAGGAGCTTAACAATGATGCTAGAGAATATGCATTTCCTTTGCTGAATATTGCCCTGAAATGTGTATCAAATTCACCAGAAGATCGGCCAACTATGGCAGAAGTCATGGAGAAGATAGAAGAAATGGTGAATGTACACGATGATGAGTCTATTTCATCCATGGCTTCACTAGAATCCAGCCCACATCCACAGGATTGCTGTTTACTCCACACTATCATACCAGAAACCTGGGATACTCCTGGCTCAAATTATTAATGGATTGGTGTAATATATATATATTCTTCTCATTTGGAACAACATTAGCTCTATCTCTGTTAAGCAAGAAGACCTTGAGCGCTAGAATCTAATAAACTTACCTGTGTGAGCCTTTCAATCTAAAAAACTTGCCTGTGTGAGCCTTTCAGCAAAGCCAGAAGCCAATCTGCATGAGCCCTTTTTTTTATTATTATTATCAAAGTTAGAGTAAAATACTTGCCAAGAAACACCGCCAGAGAATTTCTTCTTTTGACAATTTATAGATTATTTTGCAATATAATAATTAACAAAAAGACTAATTTTGTGATGAATAAATTATATAGGGTAATTTAGTATAAATCTTTTATAAAAAGGAAAAAAAAAAGTAAATAAAGATTAAATATTTAGAATTACCGATAATTGTATCTCTTAATAGTCAAAATTGTTGAATCAATATTATTTAGTTCATTTGAATTGCGATTTCAGAATCCTGAAGATGACTCTAATACTGTTGAAGTGTTAAATCGTTATCTTTAAATAGAAAACCTTATGTAAACTGTTGTGGCTTAAGATCAAACTGCTAAGGACTTGTCCAATAACTATCACAAAAGCATCTTAAAGGGGCAGGTCTTTGTCTATCACAGTAAACATTTTAACTAGGATAACTAATAAAATGCTTTACTGTCACTGATAAAAGAGCCTCAAAAGTTAAGCCATCAAGACTTTTTTCTGCCTCTTTGATCTCATGCTTATAAATATGCCACAGTCTTATAGATCAGAATTTTCTTTTTTTTTTTTGATATTATTAAAAGAAGTAGGCTATAACCTTCTAGATTATGAGTTAAAGACTCTGAATTACAAAATTTATTATCTGAAATAACAACTTACCTCACATTATTGCAGGACAATATCTTAGACATTTGTGGACTCCTTAATGATACTTCAACAAGCCAAACATAGCCTTAATAGTCGCTTACAAATTAGACTACTGCCCTAAGTAGTCCACATTTCTTCAGCTACCAACCAAGATGCCCTTCCATAGTTACTACATAAACAATAAAGCATAGCTATGCTAGAAGAAGCTACATACTCCTACCCAACTACACTTAAACAGAAGCCTCATATGGCATTTGAGTTCCCTTCATCTATTTGATCTTGACTAATAAACTTTAATGTTTTCAAAGAAAATAGACAAATATCTAAATTCCATTTTGATATCTCTGTAAATAAATAAATTAGTCAACTGAATCATATGAGTCACGACATACTTAGCCGATCTCTTTTTTCTCTATTCTTTGCCTAAGGTTCAAGCTTTCTGTTCTGTCATTTCTGTTGGCCTTCCTCTGCCCCTATGGGCAAAGGAAGGCCTCTCTTCCCTCACTAGGCTGTGGGTTCCCTCCTCAACTCCGGAGTAGGCTGTAGATTTGATTTTTGTTTCTGGAAGCTTTTAGACATTGGTACGAATCTGCTGTTTCTGGGTCCCAGCAATGGCTCCTGCGAATGAAGCTGTTGACTTAGAGGTGTAGGGTCGTTCCTCCTTTCACTGGTTGGCATGGGGGCATGGCGCAAGCGAGACGCCGATGGTCCTTGTCATCGTCGCCCTCTATCTTGCCAGTACGGGTGCTACTCTCTTAGGCCTCTTCACTCATCTATTATCTCACCTAATCTCTGACTCTTTGTTTTGTTATGAAGATGACTTCGCTACCTCGTGTGCAACAGATCATCAATCCCAATGGTGTTGGAATGTTGAACAGCGGCGAGGATGAACTATTGATGTTTGTCTTTCTGGGTTAGGATTAGGTGTTTGTCAGGTATGGGTTTGATTTTATGGGCTTGGGTTACAGATTAATTTTAGAGTTTTGTTGTTTTGGGCCATGGACCTTTTATAATCAAGCTTTTTTATCTGGGCTATAGCCCCTTTTAATCTAATGAAGTATCTGTCTTTGAAAAAATAAATAAATTTAAAACAAAAATAATCTCATGCTTAATTATTAATCATGCATATACAAGTCCAAAACCCCATGTCTGAAAAAGGTTGCATCACTGTGTTATTTAATGGAGGAAAAGAAAAAACTCCTCAATCTTTGCAAAATGATAGCTTCACAATATATAGAACACATATCATTATAATCTGAAATTCTGCTTCCTGTCTCCTTCGTCCTCCCCTCTTCCCCTCTCTGAAATTTTCCTTCCTGACATTGGCGTGCCACCTTTGAAATATCTTGTTTCCCATTATTAATATTATGGCTATAATATTGCTGTATATAATAATATTATAATAGTAGTCTCTCTCTCCCCTTTCTTTATAAATAAGCCTTTCTACCTAACATTCTTTCCTTTTTTTTTTTTTTCTTTATAAATGCTTCCATCTGAATTGCATTGACATTTGAACTTGATACTTTCTACTTGATAGAAATTCAAATCATACCTACTAAAATATAAGTATAAAATTCCAAAAATACATTTATTGGGTGCATGTCTAAGCTTAAATTTGTCCTTTTTTTTTTCTTATCTTACAATCTACACCATCATATTTATTTTTGTTAGTCAGTTTTAAGAGGTTGCTTATTAGTTTATGCCTAATAAGTTTGAGAACATATATCCTAATAATACTCTTCTGTTTCATTATGGTTTTAAGTAGCACCTAATTCCTAAGTACAAAAAACACTCATTTCTCCTCATGAAATAGATGAATTGATGCTTTAACAACAACATAAACAGCCCATTTGTCCTTCTCAATCCCAACCAATGAAATGGGCAAATCCATAAATAAAATAATAATAATAACTTGTAAAAAGGTAAAACTTATCAAAGCTAAAAAATAATTTGTAATTTAATTTTAATAGTATGCAAGTTTTACTAGGAAAACTTGAAATAGCTATTGCCATCCTAAATTGGTTTTTGATGTTCTTCATTGTACACACACACACATATACAACTAAATTGCATATGAAATCCTTTATTTCATCCATAGATTGGCATCATTTATGTATAAATATTATTGCCTCCAAATTTGTTATAATTTACTGCTCCAATTATTGGGTTTGGTTGTTTTAATGAGTTACTAAACCCCACAATTGTACCATTGATTTTGATATTTTGAGAATAATAAAATTGTAACAGATAAGATTTCAACTTTAATCCATGCTTAAATAATTTCACTTGTATCATTAAATTAATATTTTAGTTTTGATACTTATTTATTAATTTTGGATAAATTTTCAAAAAAATTATATATTATTTCTTGAATTTAAAAAAAAAAGTTAAATCAATATCACAATATTTGAGTTGAAAATTCTTTTCGCTAATCCACTAAGTATTTAATATCCAAATATGCGAGATTCATATATATATCGTATTATATATTTTATATCTTAAATACATAATAAATTAAGTTTAGAAAAAAAAAATCCTTGAATTAATTCTTTTAAAAAAAAATTTAATTCTTATTTTAGTTACTAGTTATATGCTTCTTTCTATATTCCTGCTAAAATTGAGCCTTGAAACCTATACAAATATCCCATACGCCAATTTTATTGCAAGAAGCAAATCACTCAAGTTTGTAGGTTTCCTATGTATTACCTGTCAAAGGATTAATTTTCCTTTTATTTTTTATAATTTCTTCTAATTCAAAAGTGAAAATATTTTAGCTTTGAAATATCACAATATTTATACCATTGTGGTGACACATTTTTAAAAAAATACATAAACAAGAAGATAAAATAAATAATTAGATAAATTAAAATGATGAAATGACCACTTTTGAAATTAAAAATAATTTCAAAATAAATTGTAGAAAATAATTAATATTATGTTAATATAAAAAATTGATTTTATACCTAAAAAATTAACCAACAATGGGCTTCGTTTTTAAACTTTTTTGTATTATGAAAATACTAAATTAACCATATAATAGAGGTGGTTTTATATTATTTTCAGTCCTCATTTTAATGGGATTTACATAAAATTTATAATTAGCTAGGAGTTATTGTTTAGATTAATAATTTAATAACCAACTACTTGTCTCACAATAAATTAAGTGTTCAAATAATAAATTAAACCTAATGAAAAATGTGAAAGTTGTATGTGATTCTAGAATGCAAACCAAGCAAGGGATAGTATGCAAAATTTTCCCACCATCCCTTTTGATTTATTCTAAGAAAATGGCACAGAAAAGAAATGAATAATGTAAGTATTCAAATTAAAAAGTTATATTGTAATATAACATATAATATAAATTTGAAATATACAAATTTTTTAAAGGAGGAGATCATCGTCTCTTTCTGTCATCACTCTTTAGGCTCCTCCATATATTCTTACACCAGAGGATTGCCATCTCTCTCCTTCTTTCTATTTATATATTCTCTCTCACCTTCTCTGCTACAAATTCCAAATTTTTTTAATTAATTAAGAGGAGTGGAATAACCAAAGAAAAATAAAAAAGAACATAGAGATAAAAGCCTCTCTTATAGACAGAGAGAGAGAAAGCATGAGCACCTCCTCCTCTGTTTCCATTTCCACAATCCTTATTGTTAGATCTTAGTTTCTCATCTGGTCCTCTCTAAAATGGTAAAATTCTTTGTCTTTTATTTTCCGATCTCTGCCAAACATTTTATTGATCTTGATCTGGATCAATTCTATTATTAATTCTCATTGTTTGGACAATCAGGATTCTGGGTTGAGTTCTGATTGGTTATAGGATATCAAATGATCCAAGATTGGATTTAACAAATACCCACTTCAACTTTTTGATTGGGCACCAATCAGATTCTATCTTTATTATCATATAAGGTATGGTTTTTTACATGCTTGATTGTTATTTCCAATTTGATCTGTTTCTTTGTTTTGTTGGTGTCCAGAAATTCGTGGATTTTCGGTTTTTTGTGGCTTTCTAGTCCCATCAGCAATACAAATTGCGTTTCATGTGTTTGTTTTAATACTAACAAGCTAAATATTTTGCTTACAAGTAGATTATTGATTGACTTACCAATTTTGTTGAATTGGGTTTCGTGTTCTGAATTTGTTTTGTGTTTTCCTATTCGTATTGGTGATTGATGTGTCAATTTGTTGGAATGGGTGATTGCAGGAAAAGATGGAATCAGATCTTGGTAAGCTCTTCATTGGTGGGATTTCATGGGACACTGATGAGGAACGTCTGAAGGAATATTTTAGCAAGTATGGGGAAGTGGTGGAGGCGGTGATCATGAGAGATAGAACTACGGGCCGTGCCCGTGGCTTTGGTTTCGTGGTCTTTGCAGATCCTGCTGTTGCGGAGAGGGTCATTATGGATAAGCACATGATTGATGGACGCACAGTGAGTAGCTTGATCATAAACATCCTACGTGCATTGTGAATTTTGTTGACTTGATGTTGGCTTTCTTGTTTCAATTCTGTTTTTGAAGGAGTAAAATGCTAAATCTTTAAGTAAGAGACAATCTGTGCCCTTAGTTCAACTCTAAATTCAAATTTCACTTAGTGAGATAAAAAACAGAATCTTAATCTGTTTCTTATTTGAATTTACTTGCAAATTTCTGAACTTTTAACTTGGGAGACATTCTTATTCCTCGATTATACTCAGGTTCTGACTTCTTAGAGTATTTAAAGATTAAAATCATTGGTCTCTCTCAATCTCAAGTGCAAAGTACTGAATTTAAAATGACTCATACAATCAACTTTAGCTTGGTTTTGGGTAGAATTTGGCCCTCATTATTTGCTCGGAACTGAGAATGAATGTTTCTAAATTTTCAGGTTGAAGCAAAGAAGGCTGTTCCAAGGGATGATCAGCACATTTTGAATAGAAACACTAGTAGTATTAATTCTTCTCTAGGTCCTGGACGCACCAAAAAGATTTTTGTTGGAGGTCTTGCTTCTACAGTTACAGACAGTGACTTTAAGAAGTACTTTGAGCAGTTTGGTAATATCACTGATGTTGTTGTGATGTATGATCACAACACACAGAGGCCAAGAGGCTTTGGCTTCATCACTTATGATTCAGAGGATGCTGTGGACAGAGTTCTGCATAAAACATTTCATGAACTTAATGGTAAAATGGTTGAGGTCAAGAGGGCAGTCCCAAAGGAGCTATCCCCAGGGCCTAGTCGGAGCCCTCTGATAGGATATAACTACAGTTTGAGTAGGACCAACAACTTCCTTAATGCATATGCTCAGGGATATAATATGAGCTCAGTTAGAGGTTTTGGAATGAGGATGGATAGTAGGTTTAGTCCTCTTGCCAGTGGTCGAAGTGGATTTCCTCCATTTGGTACTACTGGTTATGGAATGGGTATGAATTTAGAGCCTGGTTTAAGTCCAAGCTATGGTGGGGGCTCTAACTTTGGCAATAGTCCAGGGTACGGGCGGATTTTAAGTCCCTATTACAGTGGGAATTCAAACAGGTATAGTACTCCTATAGGTTATGGTGTGGGGAATGCAAGGAATGATTCTGTTTTAAGCCCAACTACTCGGAATCTCTGGGCAAATGGGGGTCTTAATACTGCTGCTAGTCCTCCCAGCCCTGGTGCTTTCTTGGGTTCTGGAAGTGGAAGTTTTGGAGCTTCATTTGGGAATAGTGGAGCCAACTGGGGTCCTTCTCATGTTTCGGCTCAAGGTGGAGGAAGTGCTTCTGGTTATACCAGTGGGAGCATGGGTTATGGGAGTGGTGGTGATAGCAGCTATGGGTTGGGAGGGGGTGGTTATGGAAGGAGCAGTGGCACTGCTGCAGCACCAAATTCATCATTTGCTGGGTCAACTGGTGTTTATGAAGGGTCCTATGGGGACTTGTACCGCAGTGGTTCAGCTTATGGTGATTCAACTTGGGGGCCTGGCACTCCTGAGCTAGATGGTGTGGGGTCATTTGGTTATGGGCTTGGCAATATCGCTTCAGATGTTACCAATAAAAGTTCTGAGGGTTATATTGGAAGTTATGGTGTTACAAGTAGACAATCTAATAGAGGTAATTCTTTGCTATGGCTTCTTTGAATAATCTTCATGAATTTTCTTTGATTTAATTTGTATTATAAACAATAGTGAAGAGAGAAAATATAAACATTACAAATTTATGTTGAATAACTTGTAGGATTGCTGAAATTTACAGGAAGTTATTCTTGACTACTTGTATGTAATTGCATTTTTTTTCTTTATATTGTTTAGCTCATAGGAAAAATTCATTACTCGTTTTAGGTGTGTCCTGATATGATGTAGTGGCTGACATCTAATAGATGTTATAAATTGCACCTTATTTGAGCTTCTCTCTCTCTTTTTTTTTTTTTTTTTTCCTGATGAGTGAATGGTAATCGGTGGCATGTTATACTAATTTATTTTCCTCTTTAATCATTATATGCTTCAGGAATTGCTACCTAGGAGATCTGTTACTGGATGTCACAAGATAATTGTAGGAGAAGGGTTGTGAATTTCGTACATCTTTCTCCTGAATATTTTCAGCTTATAAGGAAATTGATCTATAGTGCTAACGAGGGTTCTTGATTTGAATTATACACAATCAGAGTGAAAGCAGTTACAAGGATTTTGTGTAAGGTTTGAGATTTGAATTTCCCTTTTTTTTTTTTTTCGTTGCTTCTTTTAATTAGTGAAAAACTTAGGTTCCTTTCTTGGCATTTGAGTGAGGTGTAAAATAAGATTGCGGGATATATACTCAGGAAGATTGGTTCCCATAGATGTGTTGTGCATCTTCAGCGAGGCACGCCAATGGTATTACACTTAAAAATTGGGGTATTAGATTTTTATATATATTTTTTTTTCTTTTTGAGTAATGCCTGGAGAAGGTGCTGGTTGGTGTCCGTATATTTTCTTCTTTATTTGGGATTTGTCTGTCTACCAAGATTGTATGCAAGGTTCTGTTTGATCTATCAGTGTGAAACATTATAAGGGATTCTCTTCATGTTCCCCTGCAAATAAGTTACAGATATTCTGATTCATTTTTTATTCTGACAGTGTATTACAATTAACTAGATGAATGTTAAGACTTCATTCGCGATTGTTGTTGGCGATATTTGGATTAGCTTGTTTCTTGCTGCTGCTGTTAATGCCTGGATTTTGTGACAATATGCTTATGAGCAATATCTGCATCCTAATGTACTTTACCTGTGATGAAGTTAAGCTGTACGGTCACGAACCCCAACTGGCTTCAGTATTGGATCTTTTTTCTTTGCCAGTGATTGCATGAATATAATGATGCATTTAAAGCCTTTCTGGTAGTATCTATCATGGGTTTCCATCTGCTAAATAGATATTCAATTTCTGATCTTTGAGGCTATTCTGTGTGGTCATTCCATCTCTTATCCAAACCTCTACATTATAGGATATCTTTTGCTTAAACTTCAAATCACTTTCACTTGATTTTTGATTTTTTAAGTACCTCAAAACAAACACATTGTATTTAGTCCTCCGCTTCATTAAAATTCATTTATGAATTAAATTAAATTAAATTAATGAATGAAATTTGAACACAATCTCACATTAAAGTTTGTTTCCTATTGGATTTAGATCTAGTTAAATCAAAATTTAGCATCATGATAGTAGCATTTAACTTAGCAAGATTAACTCTAATTGGGGATTAGATGGTAATGGTAATTCTCACAACCAGCACAACCCAAACTCATTAGCATGGGCCCAATGAATCATTATGCCCAAATGGACCTTTGGGGTTCCACATGGACTTGGGTCCATGAATCTTTGGATGTAGGGAGCATAGATGAGGTCATTGATAATTGATTTGATTTTGGCTTTTAAAAGGCTGTGTTATATATATTGTTTAGAACAATTCATGCCCAAATCTCTCCTTCTCAAAGCCTTTTTTCACTCCTTTTAGGCACATCTAAAACTAGATGGGCAGACTCATGTTGCCTTTGTATTTTCTAAATTGATAATTTTATTTTGGGCACCAAGAGCCACATTTTGGACGGTCCTATCATCACTGGAGTGGGACATGTGGGCCCATC